>NW_027456947.1:0-230162 GCF_040206685.1 Ascaphus truei
CCCCCTCTCACCCCACCACCCTCCTCTATAGGAAAGCTCCCCCCCCCTCTCACCCCCACACCCTCCTCTATAGGAAAGCAGCCCCCCTCCTATCACCCCCACACCCTCCTCAATAGGAAAGCAGCCCCCCCCCTCTCACCCCCACACCCTCCTCTAAAGGAAAGCAGCTCTCCCCTCCTATAGGAAAGCAGCCCCCCTCTCACCCCACACCCTCCTCTATAGGAAAGCAGCCCCTCCCCTCTCTCACCCCCACACCCTCCTCTATAGGAAAGCAGCCCCCCTCTCATCCCCACACCCCTCCTCTATAGGAAAGCAGCCCCCCTCTCTCACCCCCACCCTCCTCTATAGGAAAGCAGCCCCCTCTCACCCCCACACCCTCCTCTATAGGATAACAGCCCCCCTCTCACCCCCACACCCTCCTCTATAGGAAAGCAGCCCCCCTCTCTCACCCCACAACCCTCCTCTATAGGAAAGCAGCCCCCCTCTCACCCCCACACCCTCCTCTATAGGAAAGCAGCCCCCCTCTCATCCCCCACACCCTCCTCTATAGGAAAGCAAGCCCCCCCCTCTCATCCCCACACCCTCCTTTATAGGAAAGCAGCCCCTCCTCTCACCCCCACACCCTCCTCCATAGGAATGCAGCCCCCCCTCTCACCCCCACACCCTCCTCTATAGGAAAGCAGCCCCCCTCTCACCCCACACCCTCCTCTATAGGAAAGCAGCCCCCCTCTCACCCCCACCCCCTCCTCTATAGGAAAGCAGCCCCCTCTCACTCCCACACCCTCCTCTATAGGATAGCAGCCCCCCTCTCACCCCCACACCCTCCTCTATAGGAAAGCAGCCCCCCTCTCTAACCCCCACACCCTCCTCTATAGGATAGCAGCCCCCCTCTCACCCCCACACTCCTCCTCTATAGGAAAGCAGCCCCCCTCTCAGCCCACACCCTCCTCTATAGGAAAGCGCCCCCCCTCTCACCCCCACACCCTCCTCTATAGGAAAGCAGCCCCCCCCTCTCTAACCCCCACACCCCTCCTCTATAGGAAAGCAGCCCCCCCTCTCACCCCCACACCCTCCTCTATAGGAAAGCAGCCCCCCCTCTCTAACCCCCACACCCTCCTCTATAGGATTGCAGCCCCCCCTCTCTCACCCCCACACCTCCTCTATAGGATAACAGCCCCCCTCTCACCCCCACACCCTCCTCTATAGGATAACAGCCCCCCTCTCACCCCCACACCCTCCTCTATAGGAAAGCAGCCCCCCCTCTCTAACCCCCACACCCTCCCTCTATAGGATAGCAGCCCCCCCTCTCTCACCCCCACACCTCCTCTATAGGATAACAGCTCCCTCTCACCCCCACACCCTCCTCTATAGGATAACACCCCTCCTCTCACTCACCCCCACACCCTCCTCTATAGGAAAGCAGCCCCCCTCTCACCCCACACCTCCTCTAAGGAAAGCAGCCCTCCTCTCACCCCCACACCTCCTCTATAGGAAAGCAGCCCCCCTCTCCACCCCACACCCTCCTCTATAGGAAAGCAGCCCCTCCTCTCACCCCCACACCCTCCTCTATAGGAAAGCAGCCCCCCCTCTCTAACCCCCACACCCTCCTCTATAGGAAAGCAGCCCCCCCTCTCATCCCCCACACCTCCTCTATAGGAAAGCAGCCCCCCTCTCACCCCACAACCCTCCTCTATAGGAAAGCAGCCCCCCCCTCTCATCCCCACACCTCCTCTATAGGAAAGCAGCCCCCCTCTCACCCCCACACCTCTCTTAGGAAAGCAGCCCCCCTCTCACCCCCACACCCTCCTCTATAGGAAAGCAGCCCCCCTCTCACCCCACACCCTCCTCTATAGGAAAGCAGCCCCCCTCTCACCCCCACACCCTCCTCTATAGGATAAGCAGCCCCCCTCTCACCCCCACACCCTCCTCTATAGGAAAGCAGCTCCCCTCTCACCCCACACCCTCCTCTATAGGATAACAGCCCCTCCTCTCACCCCCACACCCTCCTCTATAGGAAAGCAGCCCCCCTCTCACCCCCACACCCTCCTCTATAGAAAGCAGCCCCCCTCTCACCCTCACTACCCCACACCCTCCTCTATATGATAGCAGCCCCCTCTCACCCCCACACCCTCCTCTATAGGAAAGCAGCCCCCCTCTCACCCCCACACCCTCCTCTATAGGAAAGCAGCCCCCTCTCACCCCACACCCTCCTCTATAGGATAGCAGCTCCCCTCTCACCCACACCCACCCTATAGGATAACAGCCCCTCCTCTCACCCTCACACTCCTCTATAGGAAAGCAGCCCCCCTCTCACCCCCACACCTCCTCTATAGGAAAGCAGCCCCCCTCTCACCCCCACACACCCTCCTCTATATGATAGCAGCCCCCTCTCACCCCCACACCCTCCTCTATAGGAAAGCAGCCCCCCTCTCACCCCCACACCCTCCTCTATAGGAAAGCAGCCCCCCTCTCTCACCCCCACACCCTCCTCTATAGGAAAGCAGCCCCCCTCTCTCACCCCCACACCCTCCTCTATAGGAAGCAGCCCCCTCTCTCACCCCCACCACCCTCTCTATAGGAAAGCAGCCCCCCCCCTCTCACCCTCCTTAACCCCTTAGCCGCTGCGACCCCTTGGCAGTGATGGGGCGGATGATACGATATAAAGGTATGAGTATCTGGGCCTTCACCTGGCAGTGTGTGTGGAAATGCAGCTTTAGACAGGTCCTGGGGGCCCCTTGTGTCCCACACGGGCGGGGAGTCACTGCCGGGGAGGGTCTCATGTACCCCCAAAACCAGCAGGAGGGAGGGTCTCATGTACCCCCTCAACCAGCAGGAGGGAGGGTCTCATGTACCCCCTCAACCAGCAGGAGGGAGGGTCTCATGTACCCCCTCAGCCAGCAGGAGGGAGGGTTTCATGTACCCCCCTCAACCAGCAGGAGGGAGGGTCTCATGTACCCCCTCAACCAGCAGGAGGGAGGGTCTCATGTACCCCCTCAGCCAACAGGAGGGAGGGTCTCATGTACCCCCTCAACCAGCAGGAGGGAGGGTCTCATGTACCCCCTCAGCCAGCAGGAGGGAGGGTCTCATGTACCCCCTCAGCCAGCAGGAGGGAGGGTCTCATGTACCCCCTCAACCAGCAGGAGGGAGGGTCCCATGTACCCCCTCAACCAGCAGGAGGGAGGGTCTCATGTACCCCCTCAGCCAGCAGGAGGGAGGGTTTCATGTACCCCCTCAACCAGCAGGAGGGAGGGTCTCATGTACCCCCTCAACCAGCAGGAGGGAGGGTCTCATGTACCCCCTCAGCCAACAGGAGGGAGGGTCTCATGTACCCCCTCAACCAGCAGGAGGGAGGGTCTCATGTACCCCCTCAGCCAGCAGGAGGGAGGGTATCATGTACCCCCTCAGCCAGCAGGAGGGAGGGTCTCATGTACCCCCTCAGCCTGCAGGAGGGAGGGTCCCATGTACCCCCCTCAGCCAGCAGGAGGGAGGGTCTCATGTACCCCCCTCAGCCAGCAGGAGGGAGGGTCTCATGTACCCCCTCAGCCAGCAGGAGGGAGGGTCTCATGTACCCCCTCAGCCTGCAGGAGGGAGTGTCTCATGTACCCCCTCAGCCTGCAGGAGGGATGGTCTCATGTACCCCCCTCAGCCAGCAGGAGGGAGGGTCTCATGTACCCCCCTCAGCCAGCAGGAGGGACGGTCTCATGTACCCCCCTCAGCCAGCAGGAGGGAGGGTCTCATGTACCCCCCTCAGCCAGCAGGAGGGAGGGTCTCATGTACCCCCCTCAGCCAGCAGGAGGGAGGGTCTCATGTACCCCCTCAGCCAGCAGGAGGGAGGGTCTCATGTACCCCCTCAGCCAGCAGGAGGGAGGGTCTCATGTACCCCCTCAGCCAACAGGAGGGAGGGTCTCATGTACCCCCTCAACCAGCAGGAGGGAGGGTCTCATGTACCCCCTCAGCCAGCAGGAGGGAGGGTCTCATGTACCCCCTCAGCCAGCAGGAGGGAGGGTCTCATGTACCCCCTCAGCCTGCAGGAGGGAGGGTCCCATGTACCCCCCTCAGCCAGCAGGAGGGAGGGTCTCATGTACCCCCCTCAGCCAGCAGGAGGGAGGGTCTCATGTACCCCCTCAGCCAGCAGGAGGGAGGGTCTCATGTACCCCCTCAGCCTGCAGGAGGGAGTGTCTCATGTACCCCCTCAGCCTGCAGGAGGGATGGTCTCATGTACCCCCCTCAGCCAGCAGGAGGGAGGGTCTCATGTACCCCCCTCAGCCAGCAGCAGGGACGGTCTCATGTACCCCCCTCAGCCAGCAGGAGGGAGGGTCTCATGTACCCCCCTCAGCCAGCAGGAGGGAGGGTCTCATGTACCCCCCTTAGCCAGCAGGAGGGAGGGTCTCATGTACCCCCTCAGCCAGCAGGAGGGAGGGTCTCATGTACCCCCACAGCCAGCAGGAGGGAGGGTCTCATGTACCCCCTCAGCCAACAGGAGGGAGGGTCTCATGTACCCCCTCAACCAGCAGGAGGGAGGGTCTCATGTACCCCCTCAGCCAGCAGGAGGGAGGGTCTCATGTACCCCCTCAACCAGCAGGAGGGAGGGTCTCATGTACCCCCTCAGCCAACAGGAGGGAGGGTCTCATGTACCCCCTCAACCAGCAGGAGGGAGGGTCTCATGTACCCCCTCAGCCAGCAGGAGGGAGGGTCTCATGTACCCCCTCAGCCAGCAGGAGGGAGAGTCTCATGTACCCCCTCAGCCTGCAGGAGGGAGGGTCCCATGTACCCCCCTCAGCCAGCAGGAGGGAGGGTCTCATGTACCCCCCTCAGCCAGCAGGAGGGAGGGTCTCATGTACCCCCTCAGCCAGCAGGAGGGAGGTTCTCATGTACCCCCTCAGCCTGCAGGAGGGAGTGTCTCATGTACCCCCTCAGCCTGCAGGAGGGATGGTCTCATGTACCCCCCTCAGCCAGCAGGAGGGAGGGTCTCATGTACCCCCCTCAGCCAGCAGGAGGGACGGTTTCATGTACCCCCCTCAGCCAGCAGGAGGGAGGGTCTCATGTACCCCCCTCAGCCAGCAGGAGGGAGGGTCTCATGTACCCCCCTCAGCCAGCAGGAGGGAGGGTCTCATGTACCCCCTCAGCCAGCAGGAGGGAGGGTCTCATGTACCCCCTCAGCCAGCAGGAGGGAGGGTCTCATGTACCCTCTCAGCCTGCAGGAGGGAGGGTCCCATGTACCCCCCTCAGCCAGCAGGAGGGAGGGTCTCATGTACCCCCCTCAGCCAGCAGGAGGGAGGGTCTCATGTACCCCCTCAGCCAGCAGGAGTGAGGGTCTCATGTACCCCCTCAGCCAGCAGGAGGGAGGGTCTCATGTACCCCCCTCAGCCAGCAGGAGGGAGGGTCTCATGTACCCCCCTCAGCCAGCAGGAGGGAGGGTCTCATGTACCCCCTCAGCCAGCAGGAGGGAGGGTCTCATGTACCCCCCTCAGCCAGCAGGAGGGACGGTCTCATGTACCCCCTCAGTCAGCAGGAGGGAGGGTCTCAAGTACCCCCCTCAGCCAGCAGGAGGGAGGGTCTCATGTACCCCCCTCAGCCAGCAGGAGGGAGGGTCTCATGTACCCCCCTCAGCCAGCAGGAGGGAGGGTCTCATGTACCCCCCTCAGCCAGCAGGAGGGAGGGTCTCATGTACCCCCTCAGCCAGCAGGAGGGAGGGTCTCATGTACCCCCTCAGCCAGCAGGAGGGACAGTCTCATGTGCCCCCCTCAGCCAGCAGGAGGGAGGGTCTCATGTACCCCCCTCAGCCAGCAGGAGGGAGGGTCTCATGTACCCCCTCAGCCGGCAGGGGGGAGGGTCTCATGTACCCCCCTTAGCCAGCAGGAGGGAGGGTCTCATGTACCCCCTCAGCCAGCAGGAGGGAGGGTCTCATGTACCCCCTCAGCCAGCAGGAGGGAGGGTCTCATGTACCCCCCTCAGCCAGCAGGAGGGAGGGTCTCATGTACCCCCCTCAGCCAGCAGGAGGGAGGGTCTCATGTACCCCCCTTAGCCAGCAGGAGGGAGGGTCTCATGTACCCCCTCAGCCAGCAGGAGGGAGGGTCTCATGTACCCCCTCAGCCAGCAGGAGGGAGGGTCTCATGTACCCCCTCAGCCAACAGGAGGGAGGGTCTCATGTACCCCCTCAACCAGCAGGAGGGAGGGTCTCATGTACCCCCTCAGCCAGCAGGAGGGAGGGTCTCATGTACCCCCTCAACCAGCAGGAGGGAGGGTCTCATGTACCCCCTCAGCCAACAGGAGGGAGGGTCTCATGTACCCCCTCAACCAGCAGGAGGGAGGGTCTCATGTACCCCCTCAGCCAGCAGGAGGGAGGGTCTCATGTACCCCCTCAGCCAGCAGGAGGGAGGGTCTCATGTACCCCCTCAGCCTGCAGGAGGGAGGGTCCCGTGTACCCCCCTCAGCCAGCAGGAGGGAGGGTCTCATGTACCCCCCTCAGCCAGCAGGAGGGAGGGTCTCATGTACCCCCTCAGCCAGCAGGAGGGAGGGTCTCATGTACCCCCTCAGCCTGCAGGAGGGAGTGTCTCATGTACCCCCTCAGCCTGCAGGAGGGATGGTCTCATGTACCCCCCTCAGCCAGCAGGAGGGAGGGTCTCATGTACCCCCCTCAGCCAGCAGGAGGGACGGTTTCATGTACCCCCCTCAGCCAGCAGGAGGGAGGGTCTCATGTACCCCCCTCAGCCAGCAGGAGGGAGGGTCTCATGTACCCCCCTCAGCCAGCAGGAGGGAGGGTCTCATGTACCCCCTCAGCCAGCAGGAGGGAGGGTCTCATGTACCCCCTCAGCCAGCAGGAGGGAGGGTCTCATGTACCCTCTCAGCCTGCAGGAGGGAGGGTCCCATGTACCCCCCTCAGCCAGCAGGAGGGAGGGTCTCATGTACCCCCCTCAGCCAGCAGGAGGGAGGGTCTCATGTACCCCCTCAGCCAGCAGGAGTGAGGGTCTCATGTACCCCCTCAGCCAGCAGGAGGGAGGGTCTCATGTACCCCCCTCAGCCAGCAGGAGGGAGGGTCTCATGTACCCCCCTCAGCCAGCAGGAGGGAGGGTCTCATGTACCCCCTCAGCCAGCAGGAGGGAGGGTCTCATGTACCCCCCTCAGCCAGCAGGAGGGACGGTCTCATGTACCCCCTCAGTCAGCAGGAGGGAGGGTCTCAAGTACCCCCCTCAGCCAGCAGGAGGGAGGGTCTCATGTACCCCCCTCAGCCAGCAGGAGGGAGGGTCTCATGTACCCCCCTCAGCCAGCAGGAGGGAGGGTCTCATGTACCCCCTCAGCCAGCAGGAGGGAGGGTCTCATGTACCCCCTCAGCCAGCAGGAGGGACAGTCTCATGTGCCCCCCCTCAGCCAGCAGGAGGGAGGGTCTCATGTACCCCCCTCAGCCAGCAGGAGGGAGGGTCTCATGTACCCCCTCAGCCGGCAGGGGGGAGGGTCTCATGTATCCCCTCAGCCAGCAGGAGGGAGGGTCTCATGTACCCCCTCAGCAGCAGAAGTGAGGGTCTCATGAACACTCAGCCAGCAGGAGGGAGGGTCTCATGTACCCCCTCAGCCAGCAGGAGGGAGTGTCTCATGTACCCCCTCAGCCTGCAGGAGGGAGGGTCTCATGTACCCCCTCAGCCAGCAGGAGGGAGGGTCTCATGTACCCCTCAGCCTGCAGGAGGGAGGGTCTCATGTACTCCCTCTGCCAGCAAGAGGGAGGGTCTCATGTACCCCCTCAGCCTGCAAGAGGGAGGCCCATGTGTACCCACCTCAGCCAGCAGGAGGGAGGGTCTCATGTACCCCCTTAGCCAGCAGGAGGGAGGGTCTCATGTACCCCCTCAGCCAGCAGGAGGGAGGGTCTCTTGTACCCCCTCAGCCAGCAGGAGGGAGGGTCTCATGTACCCCTTTCAGCCAACAGGAGGGAGGGTCTCATGTACCCCCTCAGCCTGCAGGAGGGAGGGTTTCATGTACCCCCTCAGCCTGCAGGAGGGAGGGTCTCATGTGCCCCCTCAGCCTGCAGGAGGGAGGGTCTCATGTACCCCCTCAGCCAGCAGGAGGAAGGGTCTCATGTACCCCCTCAGCCAGCAGGAGGGAGGGTCTCATGTACCCCCTCAGCCTGCAGGAGGGAGGGTCTCATGTACCCCCTCAGCCTGCAGGAGGGAGGCCCATGTGCACCCCCCTCAGCCAGCAGGAGGAAGGGTCTCATGTACCCCCTCAGCCAGCAGGAGGGAGTGTCTCATGTACCCCCTCAGCCAGCAGGAGGAAGGATCTCATGTACCCCCTCAGCCAGCAGGAGGGAGGGCCTCATGTACCCCCTCAGTCAGCAGGAGGGAGGGTCTCATGTACCCCCCTCAGCCAGCAGGAGGGAGGGTCTCATGTACCCCCTCAGCCAACGGGAGGGAGGGTCTAATGTACCCCCTCAGCCAGCAGGAGGGAGGTTATCATGTACCCCCTCAGCCTGCAGGAGGGAGGATCTCATGTACCCCCTCAGAGTGCAGGAGGGAGGGCCTCATGTACCCCCTCAGCCAGCAGGAGGGAGGGTCTCATGTACCCCCTCAGCCTGCAGGAGGGAGGATCTCACGTACCCCCTCAGCCAGCAGGAGGGAGGCCCTCATGTACCCCCTCAGCCACCAGGAGGGAGGTTATCATGTACCCCCTCAGCCAGCAGGAGGGAGGTCCTCATGTATCCCCTCAGCCAGCAGGAGGGAGGCCCTCATGTACCCCCTCAGCCAGCAGGAGGGAGGTTATCATGTACCCCCTCAGCCTGCAGGAGGGAGGGTATCATGTACCCCCTCAGCCTGCAGGAGGGAGGGTCTCATGTACTCCCTCAGCCAGCAGGAGGGAGTGTCTCATGTGCCCCCTCAGCCAGCAGGAGGGAGGGCCTCATGTACCCCCTCAGCCAGCAGGAGGGAGGGTCTCGTGTACCCCCCTCAGCCAGCAGATGGGAGGGTCTCGTGTACCCCCCTCAGCCAGCAGGAGGGAGGGTCTCATGTACCCCCTCAGCCAGCAGGAGAGTGTCTCATGTACCCCCTCAGCCAGCAGGAGGGAGGGTCTCATGTACCCCCTCAGCCAACAGGAGGGAGGGTCTAATGTACCCCCTCAGCCAACAGGAGGGAGGGTCTCATGTACCCCCTCAGCCAGCAGGAGGGAGGTTATCATGTACCCCCTCAGCCAGCAGGAGGGAGGGTCTCATGTACCCCCCCAGCCAGCAGGAGGGAGGGTCTCATGTACCCCCTCAGCCAGCAGGAGAGAGTGTCTCATGTACCCCCTCAGCCAGCAGGAGGGAGGGTCTCATGTACCCCCTCAGCCAGCAGGAGAGAGTGTCTCATGTACCCCCTCAGCCAGCAGGAGGGAGGGTCTCATGTACCCCCTCAGCCAACAGGAGGGAGGGTCTCATGTACCCCCTCAGGCAACAGGAGGGAGGGTCTCATGTACCCCCTCAGCCAGCAGGAGGGAGGGTCTCATGTACCCCCTCAGCCAGCAGGAGGGAGGGTCTCATGTACCCCATCAGCCTGCAGGAGGGAGGGTCCCATGTACCCCCCTCAGCCAGCAGGAGGGAGGGTCTCATGTACCCCCCTCAGCCAGCAGGAGGGACGGTCTCATGTACCCCCTCAGTCAGCAGGAGGGAGGGTCTCATGTACCCCCCTCAGCCAGCAGGAGGGAGGGTCTCATGTACCCCCCTCAGCCAGCAGGATGGAGGGTCTCATGTACCCCCTCAGCCAGCAGGAGGGAGGGTCTCATGTACCCCCTCAGCCAGCAGGAGGGACATTCTCATGTACCCCCCTCAGCCAGCAGGAGGGAGGGTCTCATGTACCCCCCTCAGCCAGCAGGAGGGAGGGTCTCATGTACCCCCTCAGCCGGCAGGGGGGAGGGTCTCATGTATCCCCTCAGCCAGCAGGAGGGAGGGTCTCATGTACCCCCTCAGCAGCAGAAGGGAGGGTCTCATGTACACCCTCAGCCAGCAGGAGGGAGGGTCTCATGTACCCCCTCAGCCAGCAGGAGGGAGTGTCTCATGTACCCCCTCAGCCTGCAGGAGGGATGGTCTCATGTACCCCCTCAGCCAGCAGGAGGGAGGGTCTCATGTACCCCCTCAGCCTGCAGGAGGGAGGGTCTCATGTACTCCCTCTGCCAGCAAGAGGGAGGGTCTCATGTACCCCCTCAGCCTGCAAGAGGGAGGCCCACGTGTACCCACCTCAGCCAGCAGGAGGGAGGGTCTCATGTACCCCCTTAGCCAGCAGGAGGGAGGGTCTCATGTACCCCCTCAGCCAGCAGGAGGGAGGGTCTCTTGTACCCCCTCAGCCAGCAGGAGGGAGGGTCTCATGTAAACCTTTCAGCCAACAGGAGGGAGGGTCTCATGTACCCCCTCAGCCTGCAGGAGGGAGGGTCTCATGTACCCCCTCAGCCTGCAGGAGGGAGGGTCTCATGTGCCCCCTCAGCCTGCAGGAGGGAGGGTCTCATGTACCCCCTCAGCCAGCAGGAGGAAGGGTCTCATGTACCCCCTCAGCCAGCAGGAGGGAGGGTCTCATGTACCCCCTCAGCCTGCAGGAGGGAGGCCCACGTGTACCCCCCTCAGGCAGCAGGAGGAAGGGTCTCATGTACCCCCTCAGCCAGCAGGAGGGAGTGTCTCATGTACCCCCTCAGCCAGCAGGAGGGAGGATCTCATGTACCCCCTCAGCCAGCAGGAGGGAGGGCCTCATGTACCCCCTCAGTCAGCAGGAGGGAGGGTCTCATGTACCCCCCTCAGCCAGCAGGAGGGAGGGTCTCATGTACCCCCTCAGCCAACGGGAGGGAGGGTCTAATGTACCCCCTCAGCCAGCAGGAGGGAGGTTATCATGTACCCCCTCAGCCTGCAGGAGGGAGGATCTCATGTACCCCCTCAGCGAGCAGGAGGGAGGGCCTCATGTACCCCCTCAGCCAGCAGGAGGGAGGGTCTCATGTACCCCCTCAGCCTGCAGGAGGGAGGATCTCACGTACCCCCTCAGCCAGCAGGAGGGAGGCCCTCATGTACCCCCTCAGCCACCAGGAGGGAGGTTATCATGTACCCCCTCAGCCAGCAGGAGGGAGGTCCTCATGTATCCCCTCAGCCAGTAGGAGGGAGGCCCTCATGTACCCCCTCAGCCAGCAGGAGGTAGGTTATCATGTACCCCCTCAGCCTGCAGGAGGGAGGGTCTCATGTACCCCCTCAGCCTGCAGGAGGGAGGGTCTCATGTACTCCCTCAGCCAGCAGGAGGGAGGGTCTCATGTGCCCCCTCAGCCAGCAGGAGGGAGGGCCTCATGTACCCCCTCAGCCAGCAGGAGGGAGGGTCTCGTGTACCCCCCTCAGCCAGCAGGAGGGAGGGTCTCGTGTACCCCCCTCAGCCAGCAGGAGGGAGGGTCTCATGTACCCCCTCAGCCAACAGGAGGGAGGGTCTCATGTACCCCCTCAGCCAATAGGAGGGAGGGTCTCATGTACCCCCTCAGCCAGCAGGAGGGAGGTTATCATGTACCCCCTCAGCCAGCAGGAGGGAGGGTCTCATGTACCCCCCCAGCCAGCAGGAGGGAGGGTCTCATGTACCCCCTCAGCCAGCAGGAGAGAGTGTCTCATGTACCCCCTCAGCCAGCAGGAGGGAGGGTCTCATGTACCCCCTCAGCCAACAGGAGGGAGGGTCTCATGTACCCCCTCAGGCAACAGGAGGGAGGGTCTCATGTACCCCCTCAGCCAGCAGGAGGGAGGGTCTCATGTACCCCCTCAGCCAGCAGGAGGGAGGGTCTCATGTACCCCCTCAGCCTGCAGGAGGGAGGGTCCCATGTACCCCCCTCAGCCAGCAGGAGGGAGGGTCTCATGTACCCCCCTCAGCCAGCAGGAGGGACGGTCTCATGTACCCCCTCAGTCAGCAGGAGGGAGGGTCTCATGTACCCCCCTCAGCCAGCAGGAGGGAGGGTCTCATGTACCCCCTCAGCAAGCAGGAGGGAGGGTCTCATGTACCCCCTCAGCCAGCAGGAGGGACAGTCTCATGTACCCCCCTCAGCCAGCAGGAGGGAGGGTCTCATGTACCCCCCTCAGCCAGCAGGAGGAAGGGTCTCATGTACCCCCTCAGCCGGCAGGGGGGAGGGTCTCATGTATCCCCTCATCCAGCAGGAGGGAGGGTCTCATGTACCCCCTCAGCAGCAGAAGGGAGGGTCTCATGTACACCCTCAGCCAGCAGGAGGGAGGGTCTCATGTACCCCCTCAGCCAGCAGGAGGGAGTGTCTCATGTACCCCCTCAGCCTGCAGGAGGGAGGGTCTCATGTACCCCCTCAGCCAGCAGGAGGGAGGGTCTCATGTACCCCCTCAGCCTGCAGGAGGGAGGGTCTCATGTACTTCCTCTGCCAGCAAGAGGGAGGGTCTCATGTACCCCCTCAGCCTGCAGGAGGGAGGGTCTCATGTACCCCCTTAGCCAGCAGGAGGGAGGATCTCATGTACCCCCTCAGCCAGCAGGAGGGAGGGTCTCTTGTACCCCCTCAGCCAGCAGGAGGGAGGGTCTCATGTACCCCTTTCAGCCAACAGGAGGGAGGGTCTCATGTACCCCCTCAGCCTGCAGAAGGGGGGGTCTCATGTACCCCCTCAGCCTGCAGGAGGGAGGGTCTCATGTGCCCCCTCAGCCTGCAGGAGGGAGGGTCTCATGTACCCCCTCAGCCAGCAGGAGGAAGGGTCTCATGTACCCCCTCAGCCAGCAGGAGGGAGGGTCTCATGTACCCCCTCAGCCTGCAGGAGGGAGGGTCTCATGTACCCCCTCAGCCTGCAGGAGGGAGGCCCACGTGTACCCCCCTCAGCCAGCAGGAGGAAGGGTCTCATGTACCCCCTCAGCCAGCAGGATGGAGTGTCTCATGTACCCCCTCAGCCAGCAGGAGGGAGGATCTCATGTACCCCCTCAGCCAGCAGGAGGGAGGGCCTCATGTACCCCCTCAGTCAGCAGGAGGGAGGGTCTCATGTACCCCCCTCAGCCAGCAGGAGGGAGGGTCTCATGTACCCCCTCAGCCAACGGGAGGGAGGGTCTAATGTACCCCCTCAGCCAGCAGGAGGGAGGTTCTCATGTACCCCCTCAGCCTGCAGGAGGGAGGATCTCATGTACCCCCTCAGTGAGCAGGAGGGAGGGCCTCATGTACCCCCTCAGCCAGCAGGAGGGAGGGTCTCATGTACCCCCTCAGCCTGCAGGAGGGAGGATCTCACGTACCCCCTCAGCCAGCAGGAGGGAGGCCCTCATGTACCCCCTCAGCCACCAGGAGGGAGGGTCTCATGTACTCCCTCAGCCAGCAGGAGGGAGGGTCTCATGTGCCCCCTCAGCCAGCAGGAGGGAGGGCCTCATGTACCCCCTCAGCCAGCAGGAGGGAGGGTCTCGTGTACCCCCCTCAGCCAGCAGGAGGGAGGGTCTCATGTACCCCCTCAGCCAGCAGGAGAGTGTCTCATGTACCCCCTCAGCCAGCAGGAGGGAGGGTCTCATGTACCCCCTCAGCCAACAGGAGGGAGGGTCTAATGTACCCCCTCAGCCAACAGGAGGGAGGGTCTCATGTACCCCCTCAGCCAGCAGGAGGGAGGTTATCATGTACCCCCTCAGCCAACAGGAGGGAGGGTCTCATGTACCCCCTCAGCCAGCAGGAGGGAGGTTATCATGTACCCCCTCAGCCAACAGGAGGGAGGGTCTCATGTACCCCCCCAGCCAGCAGGACGGAGGGTCTCATGTACCCCCTCAGCCAGCAGGAGAGAGTGTCTCATGTACCCCCTCAGCCAGCAGGAGGGAGGGTCTCATGTACCCCCTCAGCCAACAGGAGGGAGGGTCTCATGTACCCCCTCAGGCAACAGGAAGGAGGGTCTCATGTACCCCCTCAGCCAGCAGGAGAGAGTGTCTCATGTACCCCCTCAGCCAGCAGGAGGGAGGGTCTCATGTACCCCCTCAGCCAACAGGAGGGAGGGTCTCATGTACCCCCTCAGGCAACAGGAGGGAGGGTCTCATGTACCCCCTCAGCCAGCAGGAGGGAGGGTCTCATGTACCCCCTCAGCCAGCAGGAGGGAGGGTCTCATGTACCCCATCAGCCTGCAGGAGGGAGGGTCCCATGTACCCCCCTCAGCCAGCAGGAGGGAGGGTCTCATGTACCCCCCTCAGCCAGCAGGAGGGACGGTCTCATGTACCCCCTCAGTCAGCAGGAGGGAGGGTCTCATGTACCCCCCTCAGCCAGCAGGAGGGAGGGTCTCATGTACCCCCCTCAGCCAGCAGGATGGAGGGTCTCATGTACCCCCTCAGCCAGCAGGAGGGAGGGTCTCATGTACCCCCTCAGCCAGCAGGAGGGACATTCTCATGTACCCCCCTCAGCCAGCAGGAGGGAGGGTCTCATGTACCCCCCTCAGCCAGCAGGAGGGAGGGTCTCATGTACCCCCTCAGCCGGCAGGGGGGAGGGTCTCATGTATCCCCTCAGCCAGCAGGAGGGAGGGTCTCATGTACCCCCTCAGCAGCAGAAGGGAGGGTCTCATGTACACCCTCAGCCAGCAGGAGGGAGGGTCTCATGTACCCCCTCAGCCAGCAGGAGGGAGTGTCTCATGTACCCCCTCAGCCTGCAGGAGGGATGGTCTCATGTACCCCCTCAGCCAGCAGGAGGGAGGGTCTCATGTACCCCCTCAGCCTGCAGGAGGGAGGGTCTCATGTACTCCCTCTGCCAGCAAGAGGGAGGGTCTCATGTACCCCCTCAGCCTGCAAGAGGGAGGCCCACGTGTACCCACCTCAGCCAGCAGGAGGGAGGGTCTCATGTACCCCCTTAGCCAGCAGGAGGGAGGGTCTCATGTACCCCCTCAGCCAGCAGGAGGGAGGGTCTCTTGTACCCCCTCAGCCAGCAGGAGGGAGGGTCTCATGTAAACCTTTCAGCCAACAGGAGGGAGGGTCTCATGTACCCCCTCAGCCTGCAGGAGGGAGGGTCTCATGTACCCCCTCAGCCTGCAGGAGGGAGGGTCTCATGTGCCCCCTCAGCCTGCAGGAGGGAGGGTCTCATGTACCCCCTCAGCCAGCAGGAGGAAGGGTCTCATGTACCCCCTCAGCCAGCAGGAGGGAGGGTCTCATGTACCCCCTCAGCCTGCAGGAGGGAGGCCCACGTGTACCCCCCTCAGGCAGCAGGAGGAAGGGTCTCATGTACCCCCTCAGCCAGCAGGAGGGAGTGTCTCATGTACCCCCTCAGCCAGCAGGAGGGAGGATCTCATGTACCCCCTCAGCCAGCAGGAGGGAGGGCCTCATGTACCCCCTCAGTCAGCAGGAGGGAGGGTCTCATGTACCCCCCTCAGCCAGCAGGAGGGAGGGTCTCATGTACCCCCTCAGCCAACGGGAGGGAGGGTCTAATGTACCCCCTCAGCCAGCAGGAGGGAGGTTATCATGTACCCCCTCAGCCTGCAGGAGGGAGGATCTCATGTACCCCCTCAGCGAGCAGGAGGGAGGGCCTCATGTACCCCCTCAGCCAGCAGGAGGGAGGGTCTCATGTACCCCCTCAGCCTGCAGGAGGGAGGATCTCACGTACCCCCTCAGCCAGCAGGAGGGAGGCCCTCATGTACCCCCTCAGCCACCAGGAGGGAGGTTATCATGTACCCCCTCAGCCAGCAGGAGGGAGGTCCTCATGTATCCCCTCAGCCAGTAGGAGGGAGGCCCTCATGTACCCCCTCAGCCAGCAGGAGGTAGGTTATCATGTACCCCCTCAGCCTGCAGGAGGGAGGGTCTCATGTACCCCCTCAGCCTGCAGGAGGGAGGGTCTCATGTACTCCCTCAGCCAGCAGGAGGGAGGGTCTCATGTGCCCCCTCAGCCAGCAGGAGGGAGGGCCTCATGTACCCCCTCAGCCAGCAGGAGGGAGGGTCTCGTGTACCCCCCTCAGCCAGCAGGAGGGAGGGTCTCGTGTACCCCCCTCAGCCAGCAGGAGGGAGGGTCTCATGTACCCCCTCAGCCAACAGGAGGGAGGGTCTCATGTACCCCCTCAGCCAATAGGAGGGAGGGTCTCATGTACCCCCTCAGCCAGCAGGAGGGAGGTTATCATGTACCCCCTCAGCCAGCAGGAGGGAGGGTCTCATGTACCCCCCCAGCCAGCAGGAGGGAGGGTCTCATGTACCCCCTCAGCCAGCAGGAGAGAGTGTCTCATGTACCCCCTCAGCCAGCAGGAGGGAGGGTCTCATGTACCCCCTCAGCCAACAGGAGGGAGGGTCTCATGTACCCCCTCAGGCAACAGGAGGGAGGGTCTCATGTACCCCCTCAGCCAGCAGGAGGGAGGGTCTCATGTACCCCCTCAGCCAGCAGGAGGGAGGGTCTCATGTACCCCCTCAGCCTGCAGGAGGGAGGGTCCCATGTACCCCCCTCAGCCAGCAGGAGGGAGGGTCTCATGTACCCCCCTCAGCCAGCAGGAGGGACGGTCTCATGTACCCCCTCAGTCAGCAGGAGGGAGGGTCTCATGTACCCCCCTCAGCCAGCAGGAGGGAGGGTCTCATGTACCCCCTCAGCAAGCAGGAGGGAGGGTCTCATGTACCCCCTCAGCCAGCAGGAGGGACAGTCTCATGTACCCCCCTCAGCCAGCAGGAGGGAGGGTCTCATGTACCCCCCTCAGCCAGCAGGAGGAAGGGTCTCATGTACCCCCTCAGCCGGCAGGGGGGAGGGTCTCATGTATCCCCTCATCCAGCAGGAGGGAGGGTCTCATGTACCCCCTCAGCAGCAGAAGGGAGGGTCTCATGTACACCCTCAGCCAGCAGGAGGGAGGGTCTCATGTACCCCCTCAGCCAGCAGGAGGGAGTGTCTCATGTACCCCCTCAGCCTGCAGGAGGGAGGGTCTCATGTACCCCCTCAGCCAGCAGGAGGGAGGGTCTCATGTACCCCCTCAGCCTGCAGGAGGGAGGGTCTCATGTACTTCCTCTGCCAGCAAGAGGGAGGGTCTCATGTACCCCCTCAGCCTGCAGGAGGGAGGGTCTCATGTACCCCCTTAGCCAGCAGGAGGGAGGATCTCATGTACCCCCTCAGCCAGCAGGAGGGAGGGTCTCTTGTACCCCCTCAGCCAGCAGGAGGGAGGGTCTCATGTACCCCTTTCAGCCAACAGGAGGGAGGGTCTCATGTACCCCCTCAGCCTGCAGAAGGGGGGGTCTCATGTACCCCCTCAGCCTGCAGGAGGGAGGGTCTCATGTGCCCCCTCAGCCTGCAGGAGGGAGGGTCTCATGTACCCCCTCAGCCAGCAGGAGGAAGGGTCTCATGTACCCCCTCAGCCAGCAGGAGGGAGGGTCTCATGTACCCCCTCAGCCTGCAGGAGGGAGGGTCTCATGTACCCCCTCAGCCTGCAGGAGGGAGGCCCACGTGTACCCCCCTCAGCCAGCAGGAGGAAGGGTCTCATGTACCCCCTCAGCCAGCAGGATGGAGTGTCTCATGTACCCCCTCAGCCAGCAGGAGGGAGGATCTCATGTACCCCCTCAGCCAGCAGGAGGGAGGGCCTCATGTACCCCCTCAGTCAGCAGGAGGGAGGGTCTCATGTACCCCCCTCAGCCAGCAGGAGGGAGGGTCTCATGTACCCCCTCAGCCAACGGGAGGGAGGGTCTAATGTACCCCCTCAGCCAGCAGGAGGGAGGTTCTCATGTACCCCCTCAGCCTGCAGGAGGGAGGATCTCATGTACCCCCTCAGTGAGCAGGAGGGAGGGCCTCATGTACCCCCTCAGCCAGCAGGAGGGAGGGTCTCATGTACCCCCTCAGCCTGCAGGAGGGAGGATCTCACGTACCCCCTCAGCCAGCAGGAGGGAGGCCCTCATGTACCCCCTCAGCCACCAGGAGGGAGGGTCTCATGTACTCCCTCAGCCAGCAGGAGGGAGGGTCTCATGTGCCCCCTCAGCCAGCAGGAGGGAGGGCCTCATGTACCCCCTCAGCCAGCAGGAGGGAGGGTCTCGTGTACCCCCCTCAGCCAGCAGGAGGGAGGGTCTCATGTACCCCCTCAGCCAGCAGGAGAGTGTCTCATGTACCCCCTCAGCCAGCAGGAGGGAGGGTCTCATGTACCCCCTCAGCCAACAGGAGGGAGGGTCTAATGTACCCCCTCAGCCAACAGGAGGGAGGGTCTCATGTACCCCCTCAGCCAGCAGGAGGGAGGTTATCATGTACCCCCTCAGCCAACAGGAGGGAGGGTCTCATGTACCCCCTCAGCCAGCAGGAGGGAGGTTATCATGTACCCCCTCAGCCAACAGGAGGGAGGGTCTCATGTACCCCCCCAGCCAGCAGGACGGAGGGTCTCATGTACCCCCTCAGCCAGCAGGAGAGAGTGTCTCATGTACCCCCTCAGCCAGCAGGAGGGAGGGTCTCATGTACCCCCTCAGCCAACAGGAGGGAGGGTCTCATGTACCCCCTCAGGCAACAGGAAGGAGGGTCTCATGTACCCCCTCAGCCAGCAGGAGGGAGGGTCTCATGTACCCCCTCAGCCAGCAGGAGGGAGGGTCTCATGTACCCCCTCAGCCTGCAGGAGGGAGGGTCTAATGTACCCCCTCAGCCAGCAGGAGGGAGGCCCTCATGTACCCCCTCAGCCACCAGGAGGGAGGTTATCATGTACCCCCTCAGCCAGCAGGAGGGAGGGCCTCATGTACCCCCTCAGCCAGCAGGAGGGAGGATCTCATGTACCCCCTCAGCCAGCAGGAGGGAGGGTCTCATGTACCCCCTCAGCCAGCAGGAGAGAGTTTCTCATGTACCCCTCAGCCTGCAGGAGGGAGGATCTCACGTACCCCCTCAGCCAGCAGGAGGGAGGCCCTCATGTACCCCCTCAGCCACCAGGAGGGAGGTTATCATGTACCCCCTCAGCCAGCAGGAGGGAGGGCCTCATGTACCCCCTCAGCCAGCAGGAGGGAGGGTCTCATGTACCCCCTCAGCCAGCAGGAGGGAGGGTCTCATGTACCCCCTCAGCCAACAGGAGGGAGGGTCTCATTTACCCCCTCAGCCAGCAGGAGGGAGGGTCTCATGTACCCCCTCAGCCAGCAGGAGAGAGTTTCTCATTTACCCCCTCAGCCAGCAGGAGGGAGGGTCTCATGTACCCCCTCAGCCAGCAGGAGTGAGTGTCTCATGTACCCCCTCAGCCAGCAGGAGGGAGGGTCTCATCTACCCCCTCAGCCAGCAGGAGGGAGGGTCTCATGTACCCCCTCAGCCAGCAGGAGGGAGGGTCTCATGTACCCCCTTCAGTCAGCAGGAGGGAGGGTCTCATGTACCCCCACAGCCAGCAGGAGGGAGGGTCTCGTGTACCCCCCTCAGCCAGCAGGAGGGAGGGTCTCGTGTACCCCCCTCAGCCAGCAGGAGGGAGGGTCTCATGTACCCCCTCAGCCAGCAGGAGAGTGTCTCATGTACCCCATCAGCCAGCAGGAGGGAGGGTCTCATGTACCCCCTCAGCCAACAGGAGGGAGGGTCTCATGTACCCCCTCAGCCAACAGGAGGGAGGGTCTCATGTACCCCTTCAGCCAGCAGGAGGGAGGGTCTCCTGTACCCCCTCAGCCAGCAGGAGGGAGGGTCTCATGTACCCCCTCAGCCAGCAGGAGAGAGTGTCTCATGTACCCCCTCAGCCAGCAGGAGGGAGGGTCTCATGTACCCCCTCAGCCAGCAGGAGAGAGTGTCTCATGTACCCCCTCAGCCAGCAGGAGGGAGGGTCTCATGTACCCCCTCAGCCAACAGGAGGGAGGGTCTCATGTACCCCCTTTAGCCAACAGGAGGGAGGGTCTCATGTACCCCCTCAGCCAGCAGGAGGGAGGGTCTCATGTACCCCCTCAGCCAGCAGGAGGGAGGGTCTCATGTACCCCCTCAGCCAGCAGGAGAGAGTTTCTCATGTACCCCCTCAGCCATCAGGAGGGAGGGTCTCATGTACCCCCTCAGCCAGCAGGAGAGAGTGTCTCATGTACCCCCTCAGCCAGCAGGAGGGAGGGTCTCATGTACCCCCTCAGCCAGCAGGAGGGAGGGTCTCATGTACCCCCTCAGCCAGCAGGAGGGAGGGTCTCATGTACCCCTTCAGTCAGCAGGAGGGAGGGTCTCATGTACCCCCTCAGCCAACAGGAGGGAGGGTCTCATGTACCCCCTCAGCCAACAGGAGGGAGGGTCTCATGTACCCCCTCAGCCAACAAGAGGGAGGGTCTCATGTACCCCCTCAGCCAGCAGGAGGGAGGGTCTCATGTACCCCCTCAGCCAGCAGGAGGGAGGGTCTCATGTACCCCCTCAGCCAGCAGGAGAGAGTTTCTCATGTACCCCCTCAGCCAGCAGGAGGGAGGGTCTCATGTACCCCCTCAGCCAGCAGGAGAGAGTGTCTCATGTACCCCCTCAGCCAGCAGAAGGGAGGGTTTCATCTACCCCCTCAGCCAGCAGGAGGGAGGGTCTCATGTACCCCCTCAGCCAGCAGGAGGGAGGGTCTCATGTACCCCTTCAGTCAGCAGGAGGGAGGGTCTCATGTACCCCCTCAGCCAGCAGGAGGGAGGGTCTCATGTACCCCCTCAGCCAGCAGGAGGGAGGGTCTCATGTACCCTTTCAGTCAGCAGGAGGGAGGGTCTCACGTACCCCCTCAGCCTGCCGGAGGGAGGGTTTCATGTACCCCCTCAGCCAACAGGAGGGAGGGTCTCACGTACCCCCTCAGCCAGCCGGAGGGAGGGTCTCATGTACCCCCTCAGCCAGCAGGAGGGAGGGTCTCACGGACCCCCTCAGCCAGCAGGAGATAGGGTCTCATGTACCCCCTCAGCGAGCAGGAGGGAGGGCCTCATGTACCCCCTCAGCCAGCAGGAGGGAGGGTCTCATGTACCCCCTCAGCCTGCAGGAGGGAGGATCTCACGTACCCCCTCAGCCAGCAGGAGGGAGGTCCTCATGTATCCCCTCAGCCAGCAGGAGGGAGGCCCTCATGTACCCCCTCAGCCAGCAGGAGGGAGGTTATCATGTACCCCCTCAGCCTGCAGGAGGGAGGGTCTCATGTACCCCCTCAGCCTGCAGGAGGGAGGGTCTCATGTACTCCCTAAGCCAGCAGGAGGGAGGGTCTCATGTGCCCCCTCAGCCAGCAGGAGGGAGGGCCTCATGTACCCCCTCAGCCAGCAGGAGGGAGGGTCTCGTGTACCCCCCTCAGCCAGCAGGAGGGAGGGTCTCGTGTACCCCCCTCAGCCAGCAGGAGGGAGGGTCTCATGTACCCCCTCAGCCAGCAGGAGAGTGTCTCATGTACCCCCTCAGCCAGCAGGAGGGAGGGTCTCATGTACCCCCTCAGCCAACAGGAGGGAGGGTCTAATGTACCCCCTCAGCCAACAGGAGGGAGGGTCTCATGTACCCCCTCAGCCAGCAGGAGGGAGGTTATCATGTACCCCCTCAGCCAGCAGGAGGGAGGGTCTCATGTACCCCCTCAGCCAGCAGGAGAGAGTGTCTCATGTACCCCCTCAGCCAGCAGGAGGGAGGGTCTCATGTACCCCCTCAGCCAGCAGGAGAGAGTGTCTCATGTACCCCCTCAGCCAGCAGGAGGAAGGGTCTCATGTACCCCCTCAGCCAACAGGAGGGAGGGTCTCATGTACCCCCTCAGGCAACAGGAGGGAGGGTCTCATGTACCCCCTCAGCCAGCAGGAGGGAGGGTCTCATGTACCCCCTCAGCCAGCAGGAGGGAGGGTCTCATGTACCCCCTCAGCCTGCAGGAGGGAGGGTCTAATGTACCCCCTCAGCCAGCAGGAGGGAGGCCCTCATGTACCCCCTCAGCCACCAGGAGGGAGGTTATCATGTACCCCCTCAGCCAGCAGGAGGGAGGGCCTCATGTACCCCCTCAGCCAGCAGGAGGGAGGGTCTCATGTACCCCCTCAGCCAGCAGGAGGGAGGGTCTCATGTACCCCCTCAACCAGCAGGAGGGAGGGTCTCATGTACCCCCTCAGCCAGCAGGAGAGAGTTTCTCATGTACCCCCTCAGCCTGCAGGAGGGAGGATCTCACGTACCCCCTCAGCCAGCAGGAGGGAGGCCCTCATGTACCCCCTCAGCCACCAGGAGGGAGGTTATCATGTACCCCCTCAGCCAGCAGGAGGGAGGGCCTCATGTACCCCCTCAGCCAGCAGGAGGGAGGGTCTCATGTACCCCCTCAGCCAGCAGGAGGGAGCGTCTCATGTACCCCCTCAGCCAACAGGAGGGAGGGTCTCATGTACCCCCTCAGCCAGCAGGAGGGAGGGTCTCATGTACCCCCTCAGCCAGCAGGAGGGAGGGTCTCATGTACCCCCTCAGCCAGCAGGAGAGAGTTTCTCATGTACCCCCTCAGCCAGCAGGAGGGAGGGTCTCATGTACCCCCTCAGCCAGCAGGAGAGAGTGTCTCATGTACCCCCTCAGCCAGCAGGAGGGAGGGTCTCATCTACACCCTCAGCCAGCAGGAGGGAGGGTCTCATGTACCCCCTCAGCCAGCAGGAGGGAGGGTCTCATGTACCCCTTCAGTCAGCAGGAGGGAGGGTCTCATGTACCCCCTCAGCCAGCAGGAGGGAGGGTCTCGTGTACCCCCCTCAGCCAGCAGGAGGGAGGGTCTCGTGTACCCCCCTCAGCCAGCAGGAGGGAGGGTCTCATGTACCCCCTCAGCCAGCAGGAGAGTGTCTCATGTACCCCCTCAGCCAGCAGGAGGGAGGGTCTCATGTACCCCCTCAGCCAACAGGAGGGAGGGTCTCATGTACCCCCTCAGCCAACAGGAGGGAGGGTCTCATGTACCCCCTCAGCCAGCAGGAGGGAGGTTATGATGTACCCCCTCAGCCAGCAGGAGGGAGGGTCTCATGTACCCGCTCAGCCAGCAGGAGAGAGTGTCTCATGTACCCCCTCAGCCAGCAGGAGGGAGGGTCTCATGTACCCCCTCAGCCAGCAGGAGAGAGTGTCTCATGTACCCCCTCAGCCAGCAGGAGGGAGGGTCTCATGTACCCCCTCAGCCAACAGGAGGGAGGGTCTCATGTACCCCCTTTAGCCAACAGGAGGGAGGGTCTCATGTACCCCCTCAGCCAGCAGGAGGGAGGGTCTCATGTACCCCCTCAGCCATCAGGAGGGAGGGTCTCATGTACCCCCTCAGCCAGCAGGAGAGAGTGTCTCATGTACCCCCTCAGCCAGCAGGAGGGAGGGTCTCATGTACCCCCTCAGCCAGCAGGAGGGAGGGTCTCATGTACCCCCTCAGCCAGCAGGAGGGAGGGTCTCATGTACCCCTTCAGTCAGCAGGAGGGAGGGTCTCATGTACCCCCTCAGCCAACAGGAGGGAGGGTCTCATGTACCCCCTCAGCCAGCAGGAGGGAGGGTCTCATGTACCCCCTCAGCCAGCAGGAGGGAGGGTCTCATGTACCCCCTCAGCCAGCAGGAGAGAGTTTCTCATGTACCCCCTCAGCCAGCAGGAGGGAGGGTCTCATGTACCCCCTCAGCCAGCAGGAGAGAGTGTCTCATGTACCCCCTCAGCCAGCAGGAGGGAGGGTCTCATCTACACCCTCAGCCAGCAGGAGGGAGGGTCTCATGTACCCCCTCAGCCAGCAGGAGGGAGGGTCTCATGTACCCCCTCAGCCAGCAGGAGGGAGGGTCTCATCTACACCCTCAGCCAGCAGGAGGGAGGGTCTCATGTACCCCCTCAGCCAGCAGGAGGGAGGGTCTCATGTACCCCTTCAGTCAGCAGGAGGGAGGGTCTCATGTACCCCCTCAGCCAGCAGGAGGGAGGGTCTCGTGTACCCCCCTCAGCCAGCAGGAGGGAGGGTCTCGTGTACCCCCCTCAGCCAGCAGGAGGGAGGGTCTCATGTACCCCCTCAGCCAGCAGGAGAGTGTCTCATGTACCCCCTCAGCCAGCAGGAGGGAGGGTCTCATGTACCCCCTCAGCCAACAGGAGGGAGGGTCTCATGTACCCCCTCAGCCAACAGGAGGGAGGGTCTCATGTACCCCCTCAGCCAGCAGGAGGGAGGTTATGATGTACCCCCTCAGCCAGCAGGAGGGAGGGTCTCATGTACCCGCTCAGCCAGCAGGAGAGAGTGTCTCATGTACCCCCTCAGCCAGCAGGAGGGAGGGTCTCATGTACCCCCTCAGCCAGCAGGAGAGAGTGTCTCATGTACCCCCTCAGCCAGCAGGAGGGAGGGTCTCATGTACCCCCTCAGCCAACAGGAGGGAGGGTCTCATGTACCCCCTTTAGCCAACAGGAGGGAGGGTCTCATGTACCCCCTCAGCCAGCAGGAGGGAGGGTCTCATGTACCCCCTCAGCCAGCAGGAGGGAGGGTCTCATGTACCCCCTCAGCCAGCAGGAGAGAGTTTCTCATGTACCCCCTCAGCCATCAGGAGGGAGGGTCTCATGTACCCCCTCAGCCAGCAGGA
This sequence comes from Ascaphus truei, assembly GCF_040206685.1. NCBI lineage: Eukaryota > Metazoa > Chordata > Amphibia > Anura > Ascaphidae > Ascaphus > Ascaphus truei. The sequence goes on from NW_027456947.1 coordinate 24,280, forward strand.
GAGAGTGTCTCATGTACCCCCTCAGCCAGCAGGAGGGAGGGTCTCATGTACCCCCTCAGCCAGCAGGAGGGAGGGTCTCATGTACCCCCTCAGCCAGCAGGAGGGAGGGTCTCATGTACCCCTTCAGTCAGCAGGAGGGAGGGTCTCATGTACCCCCCTCAGCCAGCAGGAGGGAGGGTCTCATGTACCCCCTCAGCCAGCAGGAGGGAGGTCTCATGTACCCCCTCAGCCAGCAGGAGGGAGGGTCTCATGTACCCCCTCAGCCAGCAGGAGAGAGTTTCTCATGTACCCCCTCAGCCAGCAGGAGGGAGGGTCTCATGTACCCCCTCAGCCAGCAGGAGAGAGTGTCTCATGTACCCCCTCAGCCAGCAGGAGGGAGGGTCTCATCTACACCCTCAGCCAGCAGGAGGGAGGGTCTCGTGTACCCCCTCAGCCAGCAGGAGGGAGGGTCTCATGTACCCCTTCAGTCAGCAGGAGGGAGGGTCTCATGTACCCCCTCAGCCAGCAGGAGGGAGGGTCTCGTGTACCCCCCTCAGCCAGCAGGAGGGAGGGTCTCATGTACCCCCTCAGCCAACAGGAGGGAGGGTCTCATGTACCCCCTCAGCCAGCAGGAGGGAGGGTCTCATGTACCCCCTCAGCCAGCAGGAGGGAGGGTATCATGTACCCCCTCAGCCAGCAGGAGAGAGTTTCTCATGTACCCCCTCAGCCAGCAGGAGGGAGGGTCTCATGTACCCTTTCAGTCAGCAGGAGGGAGGGTCTCATGTACCCCCTCAGCCAGCAGGAGGGAGGGTCTCATGTACCCCCTCAGCCAGCAGGAGAGAGTTTCTCATGTACCCCCTCAGCCAGCAGGAGGGAGGGTCTCATGTACCCCCTCAGCCAGCAGGAGGGAGGGTCTCGTGTACCCCCTCAGCCAGCAGAAGAGAGTTTCTCATGTACCCCCTCAGCCAGCAGGAGGGAGGGTCTCATGTACCCCTTCAGTCAGCAGGAGGGAGGGTCTCATGTATCCCCTCAGCCAGCAGGAGGGAGGGTCTCATGTACCCCCTCAGCCAGCAGGAGGGAGGGTCTCATGTACCCTTTCAGTCAGCAGGAGGGAGGGTCTCACGTACCCCCTCAGCCTGCCGGAGGGAGGGTTTCATGTACCCCCTCAGCCAACAGGAGGGAGGGTCTCACGTACCCCCTCAGCCAGCCGGAGGGAGGGTCTCATGTACCCCCTCAGCCAGCAGGAGGGAGGGTCTCACGGACCCCCTCAGCCAGCAGGAGATAGGGTCTCATGTACCCCCTCAGCCAGCAGGAGGGAGGGTCTCACGTACCCCCTCAGCCTGCAGGAGGGAGGGTCTCATGTACCCCCTCAGCCTGCAGGAGGGAGGGTCTCACGTACCCCCTCAGCCAGCAGGAGGGAGGGTCTCATGTACCCCCTCAGCCTGCAGGAGGGAGGGTCTCACGTACCCCCTCAGCCTGCAGGAGGGAGGGTCTCATGTACCCCCTCAGCCTGCAGGAGGGAGGGTCTCACGTACCCCCTCAGCCTGCAGGAGGGAGGGTCTCATGTATCCCCTCAGCCTGCAGGAGGGAGGGTCTCATGTACCCCCTCAGCCTGCAGGAGATAGGGTCTCATGTACCCCCTCAGCCAGCAGGAGGGAGGGTCTCACGTACCCCCTCAGACTGCAGGAGGGAGGGTCTCATGTACCCCCTCAGCCTGCAGGAGGGAGGGTCTCACGTACCCCCTCAGCCAGCAGGAGGGAGGGTCTCATGTACCCCCTCAGCCTGCAGGAGGGAGGGTCTCACGTACCCCCTCAGCCTGCAGGAGGGAGGGTCTCATGTACCCCCTCAGCCTGCAGGAGGGAGGGTCTCACGTACCCCCTCAGCCTGCAGGAGGGAGGGTCTCATGTATCCCCTCAGCCTGCAGGAGGGAGGGTCTCATGTACCCCCTCAGCCTGCAGGAGGGAGGGTCTCATGTACCCTCAGGGTCACTTATCAGCGCAATGAACTGTTCTCGAGGGGCAATCTCACATACCCGGTCCAAAGACAACCCGTTAAAAGTAAAATTATCTTCCTTAAATTAATATAATTGTGCTAATAGCAAAAATTGGGCTTATTTTATGTCAAAACTGATTACAAATTACATTTCTCTGGGTCCTGTGAATGGCATAAAGTGTTTTCTTTCCCCTTATTAGAGAGAGCCAATAAAGATAACGAAGGTAGGAGAGAGAGAAGGGAGTGGCACGGGGGGGGGGGGGGTGAGGGGAGGTGGGAGAGAAAGAAGGGTGGGGGGTGAATCCGTGGGAGAGAGAAAAGCGGGGAGGGGAGGTGGGAGAGGGAGGGGAAGAGAGAGAAGGGAGGGGTGAGGGGAGGTGGTAGAGAGAGATGGGTGAGTGGAAGAGAGAGAAGGGGGAGTGGTGAGAGAGAGAGAAGGGAGGGGAGGTGGGAGAGAGAGAGGAGGGGAGGTGGGGGAGAGAAAGGGGCGTGGGGAGGTGGGAGAGAGAAAGGGGGATGGGAGGTGGGAGAGAGAAGGGGGGATGGGAGGGGGGAGAGAAGGGAGGGGAGGTGGGAGAGAGAGGAGGGGAGGTGGGAGAGAGAAGGGGGCGTGGGGAGGTGGGAGAGAGAAAGGGGGGTGGGAGGTGGGAGAGAGAAGGGGGATGGGAGGGGGGAGAGAAAGAAGGGGTTGGGGGGAGAGAAATAAGAGGGAGGGAGAGAAAGAAAGGGAGGGGGGAGAGAAAGAAGGGGGAGGGGGAGAGAGAAAGAAGGGGGAGAGAGAAAGAAGGGGGAGAGGGAGAGAGAAAGAAGGGGGAGAGAAAGAAGGGGGAGGGGGGAGAGAAAGAAGGGGGAGGGGGGAGAGAAAGAAGGGGGAGGGGGGAGAGAAAGAAGGGGGAGGGGGGGAGAGAAAGAAGGGGGAGGGGGGGAGAGAAAGAAGGGGGAGGGGGGAGAGAAAGAAGGGGGAGGGGGGAGAGAATGAAGGGGGAGGGGGGAGAGAAAGAAGGGGGAGGGGGGAGAGAAAGAAGGGGGAGGGGGGGAGAGAAAGAAGGGGGAGGGGGGGAGAGAAAGAACGGAGTGGGGGAGAGAGGAGGGGGAGGGGGGGAGAGAGGAGGGGGAGGGGGGGAGAGAAAGAAGGGGGAGGGGGGGAGAGAAAGAAGGGGGAGGGGGGGAGAGAAAGAAGGGGGAGGGGGGGAGAGAAAGAACGGAGCGGGGGAGAGAGAAGGGATGGGATTGGGGGAGAGAGAAGGGAGGGGATTGGGAGAGAGAAGGGGAGGGGAAGAGAGAGAGAGAAGGGGATTTGCCTGTGCAAACTCTTGTTAAACACACAGTGATATCAGATCAAATGGAGCAGCGGGAGGAAAACAAACCTCTCCCAAGTCTCCGCTCAGCGTGTTAACCACCTCACCGCACACAGCTACGTCTCCATACTGTACCTATAGGTGTCAGATTAGGGTAAAGAGGCCTGACCCAGATGTGACCCCTTAACCCTGTCACTGCCACTAGTGCACTTTGCCCCTAGGAGGGACTGACCCTTTAAACAGTTGGGATCCCTATGTGGATAATTCTGGGTTTTCGCCCCCGTTTTGCAGTGGGGGGGACATTAGTAGGACTCGGCAGTGACATGTCAGCGAGCGTGGCCGCCGCTCCCCGCCCTTGGGAAGGATTAGCTGTAAGCACTGTGTTTATTTAAACACAAAACAGCACAAGCTTTGCCAGTGACTAATGCAGGGCGGGGCAGCAGCGAGCTGCTAATTACCCCGGGAATTGTGTGACCGCAGGGCACGTATTTCTGTGCCTTATACACGCGTGTTACACATTACAGGGCCGTGCCAACCCCCCGTACAGGGGGACCCCCGCCAAAATCTGGGGTCCAAGTGTACGGGGGACCCCCTATCTACAGAGGGGCAAGGGGGACCCCCTATCTACAGAGGGGTAAGGGGGACCCCCTATCTACAGAGGGGCAAGGGGGACCCCCTATCTACAGAGGGGCAAGGGGGACCCCCTATCTACAGAGGGGCAAGGGGGACCCCCTGACTACAGAGGGGTAAGGCTGTGTATTTAGGGGGTACGGGGGACCCCCTGACTATCTACAGAGGGGTAAGGCTGTGTATTTAGGGGGTACGGGGACCACCCGACTATCTACAGAGGGGTAAGGCTGTGTATTTAGGGGGTACGGGGACCACCCGACTATCTACAGAGGGGTAAGGCTGTGTATTTAGGGGGTACGGGGACCACCTGACTACAGAGGGGTAAGGCTGTGTATTTGGGGGGTACGGAGACCACCCGACTATCTACAGAGGGGTAAGGCTGTGTATTTAGGGGGTACGGGGACCACCTGACTACAGAGGGGTAAGGCTGTGTATTTGGGGGGTACGGGGACCACCCGACTATCTACAGAGGGGTAAGGCTGTGTATTTAGGGGGTACGGGGACCACCTGACTACAGAGGGGTAAGGCTGTGTATTTGGGGGGTACGGGGGACCACCCGACTATCTACAGAGGGGTAAGGCTGTGTATTTGGGGGGTACGGGGGACCACCCGACTATCTACAGAGGGGTAAGGCTGTGTATTTAGCGGGTACGGGGACCACCTGACTACAGACGGGTAAGGCTGTGTATTTAGGGGTACGGGGGACCACCTGACTACAGACGGGTAAGGCTGTGTATTTAGGGGGTACGGGGGACCACCTGACTACAGACAGGTAAGGCTGTGTATTTAGGGGTACGGGGGACCACCTGACTACAGACAGGTAAGGCTGTGTATTTAGGGGGTACGGGGGACCACCTGACTACAGACGGGTAAGGCTGTGTATTTAGCGGGTACGGGGACCACCTGACTACAGACGGGTAAGGCTGTGTATTTAGGGGTACGGGGGACCACCTGACTACAGACGGGTAAGGCTGTGTATTTAGAGGGTACGGGGGACCACCTGACTACAGACAGGTAAGGCTGTGTATTTAGGGGTACGGGGGACCACCTGACTACAGACAGGTAAGGCTGTGTATTTAGGGGGTACGGGGGACCACCTGACTACAGACAGGTAAGGCTGTGTATTTAGGGGGTACGGGGGACCACCTGACTACAGTAAGGTAAGGCATTGTATTTGGGGGGTACGGGGGACCACCTGACTACAGAGGGGTAAGGCTGTGTATTTAGGGGGTACAGGGGACGACCTGACTACAGAGGGGTAAGGCTGTGTATTTAGGGGGTACGGGGGACCACCTGACTACAGAGGGGTAAGGCTGTGTATTTAGGGGGTACGGGGGACCACCTGACTACAGACGGGTAAGGCTGTGTATTTAATATCTTCCCTGCCGGAGGCAATCTCTAAACATTTAAAGTACTTATTTTTTTTTCCATACAACATTGTTTATTTTTCTTTTAAGCATATTAAAGTAATGAACGTTCAAAAATGTCAAACAGGAAGTCTCCATATGGACACGATGATGTCATTCATGGTACAGGAAGTTCCGGCCATTATGGACATCAGTGTAATGTCAGAACGTTCATCTCGCCCCAAGTGACCGGCAGTTATAATGTAACTAAACGATCCAGCAGCAGAGATACTTCTAAGGCTGCGTCCATAGAAGGACGCTCCGCGCTGAGCCGTGCGGACGCTCCGCGCTGAGCCGTGCGGACGCTCCGCGCTGAGCCGTGCGGACGCTCCGCGCTGAGCCGTGCTCAGCCGTGCGGACGCTCCGCGCTTAGCTGTGCGGACGCTCCGCGCTGAGCCCCTGCATCCTCAATGAGGATGTCTTGAGAGGGGGCTCACGCGAGCGTCCGCAGGCGTGCTGAGGAGTTGGATTTTTCAGCCGAGCCAAGCTGTTTTTCAGCGCGCTGTCGGCTGAAAGCATCCAATCAGCGTGAAGCAGCATCAACATCACGCCGCCGTGACGTCAGCGCGTCGTGGGCGATTGGCCCAGCAACGTCACTGACCCACCTCCCCCCGCCTCCCGATCGTGCCCGCGGGCTCGCCTGCATGTGCCTGAAATCGCACAGCCTCAGCGTCTATAGTGCGGGCGCGCGCTACGCCTTGCGCATGCGCGGCATTTGTAGTTGCATATATAGTTCTATGGCGCCGCACGCAAGGCAAGGAGCGGGACCGTCCGACGCGGAAAGAAGAAAAAAAGAAAGAAATTGCGCTGCTGAAAATATGTGTGTATGTTCAACGTTATTAAAAAAATTATTACAGGTTTTATTTATTTATTTGAAAACACACACATATACATATATACACATACACACACATAAACATACATACACACACACATACATATATACATACACACACATAAACATACATACATATATACACATACACACACATAAACATACATACACACACACACATACATATATACACATACACACACATAAACATACATACACACACACATACATATATACATACACACACATAAACATACATACATATATACACATACACACACATAAACATACATACACACACACATACATATATACACATACACACACATAAACATACATACACACACACATACATATATACATACACACACATAAACATACATACATATATACACATACACACACATACATATATACACACACATACATATATACACACATACATATATACACATACACACACATACATACATATATACACATACATATATACACATACACACACATACATACATATATACACACATATACATATATACACATACACACACATACATACATATATACACACACATACATATATACACAGCCCCATAGTGAGGAGCCACCTTCCCACCTACCCCTGCGCACGTTCCCACGGCCAGCGCCATCAAGGGCCACGCCGCCGGACACCCGCCAGGACACGGGTCAGAGCCACCGGACACCTGTGAGTACAGCTACCCCTACGCTGCACGCTGCAGGACACCGCTCGGCCTCATCTGCGACAGACGCCCATCGCTGACAAGGTAAAAGACCGCACACCACACGCACTGGCAGATGGCCTACACACACATACAGCATGGCAGAACTCAGAGCCTCACCAGACATCACGCAGGAGAGCGATCACTCAGACACAGAGACCGCTGCGCAACTGCAACAGGCTCAGGCAGGCGCAAGGCCCAAACGGACAGTCACACTGACACAAAAGGCCCGTGAAAAATATGAGACTGACATTGAAGCACACTGCGAAAGGTTAGAGAAGGCCTGGGAGGACACTGGTCGTGAAATATGTAACGTTGCAAGTACTAGTGATCTGGAGAAACAAATTAGGCAAGCTATAGCCAATTGAGGTCAAGTCACAAACGTTACCAAATGCTGTCACAAACATATCTCGCATACCTAAAAAGAATTAACACAGAGGAAAGCCTCAGCGAACGTGACCAGCAGGAGGCAACTGACCTGGAGCGTGACGGCTTCGTGCAGACCACTGTCACTGAGGCCGAAGACCAGAGAAAGGACCTTTTGCTGGAAACTGCATCACAGCGCTCCAGCATATCCAGACACTCATCAAGGTCAGCAAGATCAGCGCAATCTAACGCGTCCAGGACAAGCGCTACCAAGACGCGAGCCACCGCAGAGGCCGCACGTGCCAGGGCCGAATATGGTCGAAGAGAGGCAGCCGTAAGGGCAGAAAGAGCGCACATAGAAGAGGAGGAGCAGAACGCCGCCGCTGCCAATGCCGCTGCCAATGCCGCCGCCGCTGCTACTGCCACTGCTGCCAATGCCGCCGCCGCTGCTACTGCCGCCGCTGCCAATGCCACCGCTGCGCGCAAAAAGGCCGAATTAGACGCGGATCTAGAGGCACTCAATCAAGAGAAGGAAGCCGCTGCCGCCATAGCCCAAGCCGAAGTCCTAGAAGCAGCTGCGAGACAGGACGGCGGGGAGCTACCGTACAGACGGATAGTCTCAGAGGATCCAGCCCGACGCACTGAAGACTACGTAAGGAGCCTCTTCAGTGTAAACACCAGCGCACCATCTCAACACGAAGGGAGTGACACCACAGACACCGAAGACTCGCTAGGACCACGGGGAGAAGATGCTGCTCTGGACCTAGTGTGGGAAAGGCTGGAAGAATCCTACGGCAGCCCCGAAGCAGTCGAGGATTCGCTCTTCAAAAGAGTCGAAAGCTTCCCCAAGATCACAACTAAAAACTACTCGAAGTTACGAGATCTTGGAGACCTGCTGCAAGAACTGGAGTTTGCAAGGAAAGACCATTCCTTAATATGTCTCAACGTCCTAGACTCAGCTCGTGGAGTGATACCCATCCTGGAGAAGCTACCCTTCAACCTCCAAGAAAAATGGATCTCACAAGGCTCCAAATACAAAAGGGAGAAGCAAGTCGTCTACCCCCCATTCTCAGTTTTCTTGAGCTTCATTCGCGAAGCAGCAAGGACGAGGAACGACCCCAGCTTCTTCTTGGGTGCGCAAACCACATACAGTGCAAGCAGCCTGAAGAACGAGAGACCAGCGACGAGATATGGTAACCCCCAAACACCCATCTCAGCCTGCAGGACGGACGTGCCTCCCACGACCCAAACTACTCCCGATCAGTCGGTCGCCGGAGACAAGGAACCAAGGGACCCAAACAGGGAATGTCCCATACACAAGAAGCCACACCCACTCAACAGGTGCTTTGGGTTCAGGATGAAGTCCCTAGAGGAACGCAAGAGGTTACTTGGAGAATTCGGAGTTTGCTTCAAGTGCTGCGGTTCCACGACTCACCTAGCCAGGGACTGTAAGGAAGAGATCAAATGCACAGTGTGCGAGAGTGACAAGCACGTGACAGCGTTACACCCAGAGGCGATGACACTCCACCAACTCAAGAACCCATCCTCCGTAGCGGAGCATGGCGGGGAGAAAGAAGGAGAGTCAACATCCGTCACATCTCAGCGCACTGAGGTATGCGGAAAAGAAGGTGACAAAATGTCCTGCTCCAAAATATGCCTTGTCGCAGTGCACCCCCAGGGACAACCTGAGAAGGCTATTCGGATGTACGCAATCCTCGACGACCAGAGCAACCGATCGCTGGTCAGGTCAGAGTTCTTTGACATGTTTAACATACAAGACGGTGCTTCTCCTTACACTTTCAGAATGTGCGCAGGGCGAATGGAGACCACAGGGAGAAGAGTGAATGGCTACACCATATGCTCAATAGACGGCAAAGTGAATATGCCCCTTCCCACACTCATCGAGTGCAACCACATGGCCACAAACAGGGACGAGATACCCACACCAGACGTGGCACTCCATTACCCCCACCTCAAAGGAATAGCCAACCACATCCGGCCGGTGGAACAAGGCGCCAAGATCCTGCTGCTGCTCGGCAGGGACATCATGAGGGTACATAAAGTCCGTAAACAGCATAACGGACCACACAACGCGCCATACGCCCAAAGACTTGACCTAGGATGGGTGATAGTGGGCAACTCGTGCACCAACAAAGAGCATGGGCAAGACTACGTTGACGCCCACAGAACGGTGGTGACAGAATGTGGACACACATCTCTCTCTGAACCATGTCTTGGCCATCTCCAAGTGACCGAAGGGCCAAGTGAAGAGAAAAGACAAGGTCATACCCCTGAGACCAACAAAGACATCCTCACGCCGATGGGATGCAACAATGGCTTAGGATGCTCAGCAGTCCAGACAGCCAAGGATGATGAGTCGATTCCACCGAAGGAAGAGAGTAACCTCCCAAAGGTGACCGCCGAAGGGATCGTCCAAAAAACAACAAACAATCAGACAATACTCCCGCGAGCAATGGCACAACTAAGACGTACAGTTGTTCCTCTCCACAGAGTATCAAGCAACAGAGCAACCAACTGCCACGGCTGGCATAGCCGCAAAAGATTGCGCCCCACTGGTGAAGCCACAGTGTCAAAAGGACTGTCCTCTCCCACATCCAAAAAGAGACAGCCACAGAGACATTTCATAAAGGGTTTTACTAGGGCAAAAGAGACTGTTCTTCGTTACGTCCGGGGAGACAATAACCTCCCGATGGCAGTCAACAAAGAAACACAAAAGCATTTCACCAAACTACGCGGAGATGTTCTCGTGCAAGAGAAATGTACCGATGAACTACGGTGCACAGCGTTCCAGACAACAAGGGACGATGACAAGCAAACATCATCAAAGGAAGATAGAGGATTCCCAAAGTTAACAGTCAAGGAGCTCTCTAAAGACGGACTAAGCAGTTGGGTGACTCTGCTACCAGTCCGTTCACCAAAAAGACGCCTCCTGAACAATAGAGAACCTGTCATCTCTAGGCTCACTTCGCTCCGCCGCAACCCACAAAGGGAGCCGGAGATCAAAAGCAACTTTGTGGCCTTCATCCAAAAGATATTCCTTACCGGCCACGCAAAGCCAGCACTTCTAATGAAGAAAGGTGAAGAATGTCGGTACCTCCAATCACCTGGGGCCTACCACCCTCAGGAACCCGATCAAATCCGGGTAGTGTTCAACCCTAGCGCTCAGCTCCAGGGAGTCTCCCTGAACGACGCCCTGCTCACAGGACCAGACTTGACGATCAGTCTTCCAGGGACATTAATCCGCTTCCGCAAGGAACCAAAAGCCATCTCCTCTCGCCAAACGCCAGGTGATAGGATGACAAACTACCATGACTGGCACATCCACGAGGTGATGCACTCTGTAGAGAAAACTACAGAGTCAAAGGGACTGTTCTCTCACAAAGTTGAAAGGAAACAGTGCCAGAGACTTTCACAGAAAGACATTGTGGTGAAACCAGCAAACCTGGAGCGGTTCATCCACCCAACATCCCTTGCTAAAAGATTTTGCCAAGGGATTTCAACGCCAGTGGTACCGGCCGGTATCACCTCGTTATGTGGACATGGACTTTGCAATATTATGTTGTTATGTTATGTTTGCATTGCACATATGTTCCACATAGCCTGTCATATAGTGGTATCTACAGATACCAGATGGGGAGTGTCATGGAACAGGTATACCCCTGTCTACACTTCTGTTTCACCCCCCCCCCCTTTTTCCTCGCAGCCCTGCTTGTCAGCTTATTAGTGCCAGTTGTATGTGTTTGGTTCTGTACACAAACTCAGTGCTTGTGTGATAAATACAGTGCCATTTCCCCTCTCCCAACAGCTTGCTGCATTAAAGATGCAACATTATTGCTATATGTTGTAGCTTCCCCAGACACTCCTGTGAGTTGCCATGGCAGCCCCAGCCTTTCTCTCAAATGGGCTAGTCTGCTTTCTCCCCCTCTGCTCTGCCCACAGATGGTCTGTCCCCAGACTATCTTACTACCCAGCATACATTGCCATTTCCTTTCCACCATGCCACTGGACTCGTGAGTACCTTGCTGTAACCCCTGTAACGGTGCTGCAGGATTATCTTTTCACCTCCCTTTACTACTGAGCACACACAGAGATTTAGACCTACACCTCTACACAAGCAACTGTATTTACCTACTTTCTCCAAAATAAAGTAAGAAAAGAAACAGACCTTGTCGTGCTTGGAAAAGAGGGCGAGTTGACACTATCTGAGCTAAGTCATCACCACGTGACCCTCTGGCTTCCAGAATACGCTCCTCTTATCCGGCCTGTAATGCTCCTGACTCCTCCCAAACCCTGCAGGCCATTCCCCTGACTGCCCCTCCTGTCTCCTCTTCTCTCCCTGACCTATCTCTGTTGTCTCCCACTTCTCTCTCTGCTCCTCCCCTCTTTCCTATTGGTGTGTCTTCCTTTATAACCCCTGTCTGTCCTCTCCTTCCTCGCTCTGCATAGTTCCTGTTTCCCTGTGTGTGCTGACCTATGCTGTGCTCCCTCTGTGTCCCTGCTGTATCCTGCTCCTGTGCTTATCTTGGATTTCCCTGGCTTTTGACCCCCGCTCGTCCTGGACTACTCTGCTCTCTGGTACCCCTTTGAACCTTGCTACAAACTCTACCTCGCTTACCTCTGGCTTCCTAGGACCTGGCTTATACTCTGACGACTCTACCCTCTGGACCCCTGGACATTGGCACACGGACACGACTATTCTTATGCTGACACCATCAAGTGTTGCAAGTATAATATTAACAACTCTCTCTTCAGGCCCAGCAACGTTATACCACACTCCGGGCTTGCTCCCACTGCTGTGGGTGTGTGGTGTCATACCGTTCCCACCTCAGTACTGGGGTCTTGCCAGGTCTGCGGGCATACAGGCGTGACACCTTTATAGTGTCCCCCACTCCCATGGTTCCTGTCAGAGCCAGACAGGAAGTGACCGCAGAGAGATGCAGAACACTGAGCATGGCGGCACACAGAGGGAACATGAAACCCATTGCTTGTGTAACGGTGTTTCCCCCACCCGGTTAGGGTGGCCAGGTGTCCGGTATTGAACTGGACTGTCCTGTATTTGGATACTCTGTCCAGTAAAAACTGAGAGGTACTGTAATACTGGACATGTATGTGTCCGGTATTACCTCCCTGGACATGTATGTGCCTGGTATTACCTCCCTGGACATGTATGTGTCCGGTATTACCTCCCTGGACATGTATGTGTCCGGTATTACCTCCCTGGACATGTATGTGTCCGGTATTACCTCCCTGGACATGTATGTGTCCGGTATTACCTCCCTGGACATGTATGTGTCCGGTATTACCTCCCTGGACGTGTATGTGCCCGGTATTACCTTTCTGGACATGTATGTGTCCTCTATTACCTCCCTGGATGTGTATGTGTCCGGTATTACCTCTGTGGATGTGTATGTGTCCGGTATTACCTCCCTGGACATGTATGTGTCCGGTATTACCTCTGTGGACATGTATGTGTCCGGTATTACCTCCTGGACATGTATGTGCCCGGTATTACCTCCCTGGACATGTATGTGTCCGGTATTACCTCCCTGGACATGTATGTGTCCGGTATTACCTCCCTGGACATGTATGTGCCCGGTATTACCTCCCTGGACGTGTATGTGTCCGGTATTACCTCCCTGGACATGTATGTGTCTGGTATTACCTCCCTGGACATGTATGTGTCCGGTATTACCTCCCTGGACATGTATGTGCCCGGTATTACCTCCCTGGACGTGTATGTGTCCGGTATTACCTCCCTGAACATGTATGTGTCCGGTATTACCTCCCTGGACATGTATGTGCCCGGTATTACCTCCCTGGACATGTATGTGTCCGGTATTACCTCCCTGGACATGTATGTGTCCGGTATTACCTCCCTGGACATGTATGTGTCCGGTATTACCTCCCTGGACATGTATGTGTCCGGTATTACCTCCCTGGACATGTATGTGTCCGGTATTACCTCCCTGGACATGTATGTGTCCGGTATTACCTCCCTGGACATGTATGTGTCCGGTATTACCTCCCTGGACATGTATGTGCCCGGTATTACCTCCCTGGACATGTATGTGCCCGGTATTACCTCCCTGGACAGAGTGACCTGACGCACCTTTCACCATTGAGTCCAGTATTTTTGGAGAAGCCACCTGGCTACCCTACACCCGGAGGGAGATTTGGCCAACACTGCTCGTGTGGTGCATGATCCTTGCTGGTAACAGGAGGGCTGAATCAGCCGCCGGTGGTAGTGGGGACACAGGACCAGGCTTCTGGGGTTCATACCCCACATATCACCTTAGCAGTGCAGCGCCTCCATCTGCCGCAGTCTCCAGGAACTGAAGGTGATGTCCCACGGTAGAATTTATTACCTCTCCCCCCAGTAAGGTCACGCACCAGGCCAGAGGTATAATAACAGGAACGGTTTATTCACTCTGTACAGCACAGTTACACGCAGGCCTCTCACTGAAGGATGGTCCCTGGACCGTCACTACAGGCCAAGGGCACCTGCAACCATCCTAGCTCTTCCCCACCTCCCTAGCAGAGGCAGAGGTATGGTCCACACTCACTCCCCCCCGGAGGGAAGAGCACATGGGAAGGCCCCAATCTCAGGCTCCCAGTTGTGTGACCTGCCTTCCTCCGAGGGGGAAGGACACTACTAAATTTAGGGCGGTATTGCCTTTAAGTACCTCCAGCAGGAGGGCACCAGGTCTGGCTCATGATTGGTCATGCCCAGGCCTGATGTCACCGCCTCCCGCTGTCACTCAAATGCAGCTCCTCGGAGGGGGAAAACCCCATAGCAACGACTGGCAGCCGGATAGTACCAGGGATTACTGCCAGCCCCAGGGCAGAATAGCAGCCATCAGGTGACCCGGCTACACTTGGGAGCTGGGCTGATCCGAGTGGCGAGGACATTTGGGGATGGCGGCAGGGTGGCCTACGGCTTTGGCGGAGGGCACCTATTTTCAGTTGGCGCCCTGCTGGGGAGGACTGAGCAGGATTCCTGGTGTATGGAGCACAAGGTTATCACCTGGAAACGTTCGTATTACATTTCTTCTTTATTGATAGGTAGACGGCTCTTTGGTATTACCAAGTCTTACTGCGAGATTTGAGTGATGCCGGAGCAGAGAACTGGCATCTCATTGGGAAGGAATCCGCATAAACTGCAGCCTCCCCTATCACCGTAAATACCAATCTTATCATTCAGGGAAATCACTCACCTCTGCATCAAATTCCCAGCCATGGGTCGTTTTCCTAAAATATGAGAGTCGGGGTCACCCTACATTATATATGTAACCCCCTGTGTGAGGTCCTCACACACACTCACACTGCCCCCGGTGTGAGGACCTCACACACACTCACACTGCCCCCTGTGTGAGGTCCTCACACACACTCACACTGCCCCCTGTGTGAGGTCCTCACACACACTCACACTGCCCCCTGTGTGAGGACCTAACACACACTCACACTGCCCCCTGTGTGAGGACCTCACACACACTCACACTGCACCCTGTGAGGACCTCACACACACTCACACTGCACCCTGTGTGATGAGCTCACACACTCACACTGCCCCCTGTGTGATGAGCTCACACACTCACACTGCCCCCTGTGTGATGAGCTCACACACTCACACTGCCCCCTGTGTGAGGAGCTCACACACTCACACTGCCCCCTGTGTGAGGACCTCACACACACTCACACTGCCCCCTGTGTGAGGAGCTCACACACACTCACACTGCACCCTGTGTGATGAGCTCACACACACTCACACCTCCCCCTGTGTGATGAGCTCACACACACTCACACTGCCCCCGGTGTGATGAGCTCACACACACTCACACTGCCCCCGGTGTGATGAGCTCACACACACTCACACTGCCCCCGGTGTGATGAGCTCACACACACTCACTCTGCCCCCTGTGTGAGGAGCTCACACACACTCACACTGCCCCCTGTGTGAGGAGCTCACACACACTCACACTGCCCCCTGTGTGATGAGCTCACACACTCACACTAACCCCTGTGTGATGAGCTCACACACACTCACACTGCCCCCTGTGTGATGAGCTCTCACACACTCACACTGCCCCCTGTGTGATGAGCTCACACACACTCACACTGCCCCCGGTGTGATGAGCTCACACACACTCACACTGCCCCCGGTGTGATGAGCTCACACACACTCACACTGCCCCCGGTGTGATGAGCTCACACACACTCACTCTGCCCCCGGTGTGATGTGCTCACACACACTCACACTGCCCCCTGTGTGAGGAGCTCACACACACTCACACTGCCCCCTGTGTGATGAGCTCACACACTCACACTAACCCCTGTGTGATGAGCTCACACACACTCACACTGCCCCCTGTGTGATGAGCTCTCACACACTCACACTGCCCCCTGTGTGATGAGCTCACACACACTCACACTAACCCCTGTGTGATGAGCTCACACACTCACACTAACCCCTGTGTGATGAGCTCACACACACTCACACTGCCCCTTGTGTGATGAGCTCACACACTCACATTGCCCCCTGTGTGATGAGCTCACACACTCACGCTGCCCCCTGTGTGAGGAGCTCACACACACTCATACTGCCCCCTGTGTGATGAGCTCACACACACTCACACTGCCCCCTGTGTGATGAGCTCACACACACTCACACTGCCCCCTGTGTGATGAGCTCACACACACACTAACCCCTGTGTGATGAGCTCACACACACTCACACTGTCCCCTGTGTGATGAGCTCACACACACTGCCCCTTGTGTGATGAGCTCACACACTCACATTGCCCCCTGTGTGATGAGCTCACACACACTCACGCTGCCCCCTGTGTGATGAGCTCACACACACTCACACTGCCACCTGTGTGATGAGCTCACACACTCACACTGCCCCTTGTGTGATGAGCTCACACACTCACACTGCCCCCGGTGTGATGAGCTCACACACTCACACTGCCTCCTGTGTGATGAGCTCACACACACTCACACTGCCCCTTGTGTGATGAGCTCACACACTCACACTGCCCCCTGTGTGATGAGCTCACACACACTCACACTGCCCCTTGTGTGATGAGCTCACACACATTCACACTGCCCCTTGTGTGATGAGCTCACACTCTCACACTGCCCCTTGTGTGATGAGCTCACACACTCACACTGCCCCCTGTGTGATGAGCTCACACACACTCACACTGCCCCTTGTGTGATGAGCTCACACACTCACACTGCCCCCTGTGTGATGAGCTCACACACACTCACACTGCCCCTTGTGTGATGAGCTCACACACTCACACTGCCCCCTGTGTGATGAGCTCACACACACTCACACCTCCCCCGGTGTGATGAGCTCACACACACTCACTCTGCCCCCGGTGTGATGAGCTCACACACTCACACTGCCCCCTGTGTGATGAGCTCACACACTCACACTGCCCCCTGAGAGGCCATGCTTAGAGTGACACCTGTGATTGGAGAGGAGGCAGAAGACCACGGCTGAACGCGGGGCGCGGCGTCTGAACGCGGGGCGCTGCTTCTGAACGCGGGGCGCTGCGTCTGAACGCGGGGCGCTGCGTCTGAACGCGGGGCGCGGCGTCTGAACGCGGGGCGCTGCGTCTGAACGCGGGGCGCTGCGTCTGAACGCGGGGTGCTGCGTCTGAACGTGGGGCGCGGCGTCTGAACGCGGGGCGCTGCGTCTAAACGCGGGGCGGGGCGCGGCGTCTGAACGCGGGGTGCGGCGTCTGAACGCGGGGCGCTGCGTTTGAACGCGGGGCGCTGCGTCTGAACGCGGGGCGCTGCGTCTGAACGCGGGGCGCTGAGTCTAAACGCGGGGCGCTGCGTCTGAACGCGGGGCACGGCGTCTGAACGCGGGGCGCTGCGTCTAAACGCGGGGCGCTCCGTCTGAACGCGGGGCGTGGCGTCTGAACGCGGGGCGCGGCGTCTGAACGCGAGGCGCGGCGTCTGAACACGGGGCGCTGCGTCTAAACACGGGGCGCTGCGTCTGAACGCGGGGCACGGCGTCTGAACGCGGGGCGCTGCGTCTAAACGCGGGGCGCGGCATCTGAACGCGGGGCGCGGCGTCTGAACGTGGGGCGCGGCGTCTGAACGCGGGGCACTGCGTCTGAACGCGGGGCGCTGCGTCTGAACGCGGGGCGCTGCGTCTGAACGCGGGGCGCTGCGTCTGAACGCGGGGCGCTGCGTCTGAACGCACATCGCTATGTTGACACACAGACCCCAGGGACTGCATAAGGCTGGTTCTGTATCACTTGATCTTCCAAAAAATCAGGGGCGCTAGTCTCGCAGCCATAAAAATAAAAAGAACATTACATGTAATTGACATTATTGCACTATGTAATGTTCTTTTTATTTTTTATTTTTATTTTTATGGCTGCGAGACGAGCGCCCCTGATTTTTTGGAGGAGCACCTGGTGCAAGACGAGTGGAACAGTCTTTATCAAGGGTTGCAGTTTGTTTCTAAGTCCTTTATTCACTATTTGGTTATTTAAACACTTTATTGTTATTTAAACACCATTTATAGCACGAATATCACTATTATTGTTTATTATTCACATATGTGTGGTTATATTGTGTATTTTACATTTAGGGTGTGTTAGAGTGCTATTGTTACTTTTTTCACTTTTTTCACTTTTTTCACTTGGTTCTGTATCACTGTCTGAGACGGAATAATGTTTTATTAGGAGGGTGATGGGGAAGTCCCCGACTAGAAGATTTAAGATTAAAATTGTGCCTTAAAGAGGTTAATTGGGGTGATTGCCGCTGCGCAGAAATCTGATCACCTCCCTTATCGCTGGTATTTGGATCTGATCCGCCAGTTGGGGGACGCTCTGGGAACGCCAGTATGCAGAACGCGGAGACATTGCTTGTCAGGGCAGGAAGTATTGTGCAATCATTGGACAATGTTTAATTCAATAGTAAAGGCTTATTACAGGTCCCACAGGTATATGAACACGTTGGGAATTAGAAGGAGCACATCTGGCAAAGTAAAACCCCCTGTAGCATGGGGCAGAAGTGTTACAATGTGAGGCTGCAGCACGGACCTATTATAACGCTCCGACGTGGCAGCGCAATGACACACAACCTCTCGCAGGCGCTCTGCGTTTCCCTTATTGGAGGACTAAACCAGAAGAAAAGATGCGGGGGGGGGGGGTGTCGAGCACGCGAGTTCTAAGGGGTGGAGAGGGGCGAGCACGCGCGTTCTAAGGGGGGGAGAGGGGCAAGCACGCGCGTTCTAAGGGGGGGGGAGAGGGGCGAGCACGTGCGTTCTAAGGGGGGAGGGTGTCGAGCACGCGCATTCTAAGGGGGGGTGTCGAGCACGCGCATTCTAAGGGGGGGTGTCGAGCACGCGCGTTCTAAGGGGGGGTGTCGAGCACGCGCGTTCTAAGGGGGGGGGTGTCGAGCACGCGCGTTCTAAGGGGGGGGGGGTGTCGAGCACGCGCGTTCTAAGGGGGGGGGTGTCGAGCACGCGCGTTCTAAGGGGGGGGGTGTCGAGCACGCGCGTTCTAAATGAAACTTCTTCGCGTTTTGTCACGGAAACTGTATTTTGATGTTTTTGATTGAATGAAAGACTTTTGAGAGTATCATTTATTCAGGTTTGCTTATAAAAGTACTGGTACTGTGACAGGTTTGGATATAAAAGTACTGGTACTGTGGCAGGTTTGGGTATAAAAGTACTGGTACTGTGACAGGTTTGGATATAAAAGTACTGGTACTGTGACAGGTTTGGATATAAAAGTACTGGTATTGTGACAGGTTTGGATATAAAAGTACTGGTACTGTGACAGGTTTGGATATAAAAGTACTGGTACTGTGACAGGTTTGGATATAAAAGTACTGGTACTGTGACAGGTTTGGGTATAAAAGTACTGGTACTGTGACAGGTTTGGATATAAAAGTACTGGTACTGTGACAGGTTTGGATATAAAAGTACTGGTACTGTGACAGGTTTGGATATAAAAGTACTGGTACTGTGACAGGTTTGGATATAAAAGTACTGGTACTCCTCGGCTTCAATTGGAGGCGTCTGGTCCGTCTGATCTCGCGTCCTCTTTCAATGAAACTTTTTACCGCAATAGCGTCTCGTATCCCTTGGAAACGGTAGCGATCCTCGTCTGAATGTTGTCATTAATGATCCAATCACATAAAACACAAGAAAGGGCTAAATCAGCACAAGGCACGTAACAGTCTCTATCCCATTACACTTTAACCCTTCTGTGACCAGTGAAAAAAGGATAGAAAGACATATAAAAGTATGGACGTGCGGTAGGTATCTACTCATGGTATGTGACAGAATCCCAGAGGTAGGCTGACATAGTGTAAATAAATCCATGTCCGCAGACAATGGCAGCAGCATTAATCTGAGAAAGACGGCTACCTTTCTTAGTAAAGCAACCCAGTGATATAAAGTCATGTAATCCATTTGGGTATACAGTGTCTAATGTGTGTATCCAGTATGCCCCTCGTCCCTGCTTTGGCTTTTTTAACGTGCTCAATCCTCATTAGCCTAAGTGAGGAGACGGTATGACTGAAATCAGAGCAATGTTTTATAAGAGCGGTTTCCTCCGCACAGTGACTCATTTTGCTTTTGTGTTCTATAAATCGGGTCGTAAGCCTTCTATTGCTTTTACCAATGTAGCAAAGTCCACACGGACATGTGATCATATATACAATAAAGACTCCGGATTTACTGCAATGGGGATTACAGCAGGAGATAGTTGACAGCGCACGGCTGGTTGGCACACAGCGCAGAAAGGAGGGGCGTCTTTACGTTGTGAAAGACGGTGTCGCTGGATGATGAGGAGCTACTTTAGCACATATGCATTTCATCTAGGGTGATTAAACAGGGAGCATTGTGGGTTTGTGGGTGCTATATAATGGACTATTGAGGACTTTTTCATTTTGTCACTAAAACTTCACTTGATAAAGACCACTTAGGTCGAAACGTTGTGTTTGGCTCAATAAATTAGTTGGTTATACTTCAAATCCGTGTGCCCTGTCTTCCTCACGCCATTACGTGCTATTGGAAGCACCCATCAGGGATTAATTTCCCCTACTTTATCACAGGTAGACGGGTAGCTTGCCCAGAAAATATTTGAAGGCAAGACAGGAAAGGTGAACTTTGCGCCTAGGCCCGAGTGATGACCTATCTAGTTCTTTGAGCATTTCGCAGTGATGTGTGTTGTTGCATTGGAGAACAAAACAGCAAATTGAATTGTAGAGGGTGTCCAGTTTGCTAAGGTGGGTTTGGGGTGCTGAGCCATATACTATGTCCCAAAAGTCGATAATTGGCAATAGCATCTGCTGTGCGATACGCTTTCTGACCAGCAGACTTAGGGAGGATTTGTTCCTGTAAAGTACACCTAGTTTGGCATAGGATTTGGATGTCAGGGTATCAATGTGCATCCCGAATGTTAAGTGGGAGTCAAACCATATGCCCAGGTATTTAAAACTAGTAACAGGAGTTAGGGTGGTGTTAGCGTTGGTTCTGATCTGGAGCTCAGTAGATACATAGTTACATAGTGTAGTTACATGGTTACATACTGTAGTTACATGATTACATACTGTAGTTACATACAGTAGTTACATGGTTACATGCTGTTGTTGCATTGTTACATGGTTACATACTGTAGTTACATGGTTACATACTATAGTTACATAGTAGTTACATAGTTACATAGTAGATGTTGAAAAAAGACATACGTCCATCAAGTTCAACCTATGCTAAATTTAGACAACAGATACTTTATCCTATATCTTTACTTACTTATTGATCGAGAGGAAGGCAAACAAAAAACCCCAGTGTCATATCATCCAATGATATCTCATAAGGGGAAAAATAAATTCCTTCCTGACTCCAAGAATTGGCAATCGGATGAATCCCTGGATCAACATCCTTCCCATGTATACTTATTTGGTATATCCCTGTATACCTTTCCCATCTAAAAAGATGTCCAACCTTTTTTTGAATAAATCTATTGTATCTGCCATCACAGTCTCCATGGGTAATGAATCCCAAACTGTAACTGCCCTTACTGTAAAGAACCCATCAGCACCCATCATCCCCTGCACCCATCAGCACCCACCATCCCCTGCACCCATCAGCACCCACCATCATCCACCATCCCCTGCACCCATCAGCACCCACCATCCCTTGCACCCACCATCCCCTGCACCCATCATCCCCTGCACCCACCATCCCCTGCACCCATCAGCACCCACCATCCCCTGCACCCATCAGCACCCACCATCCCCTGCACCCATCAGCACCCACCATCCCCTGCACCCATCAGCACCCATTAGCACCCACCATCCCCTGCACCCATCAGCATCCACCATCTGCTGCACCCATCAGCACCCACCATCCCCTGCACCCATCAGCATCCACCATCCACAGCACCCATCATCCCCTGCACCCACCATCCCTGCAGCCATCATCCCCTGCACCCATCAGCACCCATCAGCACCCACCATCACCTGCACCCATCAGCATCCACCATCCACAAAACCCATCAGCACCCATCATCCACAGCACCCATAATCCCCTGCACACATCATCACCTGCACCCACCATCCCTGCAGCCATCATCCCCTGCACCCACCATCCCCTGCACCCATCAGCACACACCATCCCCTGCACCCATCAGCACCAACCATCCACAGCACCCATAATCCCCTGCACCCACCATCCCTGCAGCCATCATACCTGCACCCACCATCCCCTGCACCCACCATCCCTGCACCTATCATCCCCTGCACTCAACATCCCCTGCACCCATCAGCACACACCATCCCCTGCACCCATCAGCACCAATCATCCCCTGCACCCACCATCCCCTGCACCCATCAGCACCCACCATCCCCTGCACCCATCAGCATCCACCATCTGCTGCACCCATCAGCACCCACCATCCCCTGCACTCATCAGCACCCATCAGCACCCACCATCCCCTGCACCCATCATCCCCTGCACCCACAATCCCCTGCACCCATCCGCACCCACTGTCCCCTGCACCCACCATCTCCTGCACCCACCACCATCCCCTCCACCCATCATCCCTGTCGCCCACCATCCCTGAACCCATCTGCACCCATCATCCCCTGCACCCATCAGCACCCATCATCCCCTGCACCCACCATCCCTGCAGCAATCATCCCCTGCACCCATCAGCACCCACCATCCCCTGCACCCATCATCCCCTGCTCCCATCAGCACCCATCATCCACAGCACCCATCAGCACCAATCATCCCCTGCACCCATCAGCACCCACCATCCCCTGCACCCATCACCCACCATCCTCTGCATCCATCAACACCCACCATCCCCTGCACCCATCATCCCCTGCTCCCATCAGCATCCACCATCCCCTGCACCCATCAGCACCCATCATCCCCTGCACCCATCATCCAAAGCACCCACCATACCCTGCACCCATCAGCACCCACCATCCCCTGCACACATCAGCACCCATCAGCACTCACCATCCTCTGCACCCATATAGATACATAGTAGATGAGGTTGAAAAAAGACGTACGTTCATCAAGTTCAACCAATGCTAAATTTAGACAACAGATACTTTATCCTATATCTATACTTACTTATTGATCCAGAGGAAGGCAAACAAAAAACCCCAGAGTCATATCATCCAATGATATCTCATAAGGGGAAAAATAAATTCCTTCCTGACTCCAAGAATTGGCAATCGGATTAATCCCTGGATCAACATCCTTCCCATGTTTACTTATTTGCTATATCCCTGTATACATTTCCCACCTAAAAGATGTCCAACCTTTTTTTTGAAGATATCTATTGTATCTGCCATCCCAGTCTCCATGGGTAATGAATCCCTAACCCTGTCCAGATCAAGATCAGGAGGACGACGTAGATCCATTCTTAGAAGAATTGACTATTCCCCAATTAGATCAGGAGCAGGAGGCTCACATTTCCCCAGTCCCCCAGTCTGAAGCTGAGGCAGCTATTGAATATTTAGCTTAAAAGAATCCCCAGGCTCGGATGGGTTTACGGCAGAATTTTTTGTAACAATGAGTCTGCCATTGTTGGCCTGATACTGAGAGAGGTATAACACGGGTCTCCTCTCAGAATTAGTCTATTATGAAGTTATTAAATAAGGAAAATAACTCCTAAATACAGATTAGCGAACATGTTGTGTAAGGCTTAGAGCAGTTACACGTAATGAGGTAATTAGCTCCTTTCAATCATGTGCATAACCCGTTAGGGACATCTCCAGTTCTTTGGCATGTGTGAGGGGGGTGTTTGGGTGCGGGGAGAGGGGCCATTTTAAAGGTAACATTTTGACTCTTGTAATGTTTTTTGGGTAGGGCAATTGTAGGGGAAATTTCAGCTGCCCCCCTATGCGAAAGGGGCATCGGATAGTATAAAGGTATTGGGGTGTTATTTAAATCTGCAGACTGAGCTAGATTTGGGTCCTCATGAAAAGTTGGGAAAGGCAGTGAGGTTTTTTTTAATGTCCCCAGGTTGCCCTTCCAGGCCTGAGATTGTTGGCATTTCATAGTGAGTTGTATGTTAAGGGAAATGAGTGGATTAAAAGACAAAGGGTGTCGCAGAGCGGCTTGTTGGGGCACGACTGGAGCCCTGCAGCACCTGCTGGCAGAATGTCGCTTCACGCTCAGTGTGTGGCTGAGGCGGCACTATTGTTACACTTCCCGTGGCGAGACACGGCGAGGCGTGAGCAAATCATTTATAGCATTCCTCTAAAAACACAAAGAATTGTAAGCTCGCCACGCGTAGAATAAGGACTATCAGAGGATAAGCGAGTACTGCAGTACCGTTACTCTGATCTATAACAAAAGAGAAATAATGGCTGAGGAAAGGGGAAAATCTGGAACGGAGTCGCTGTTTCTGATGGACATTTTTTATTTTTTTAAAGTCTAAATCTTGTCTTATCGCTTGTTTGCTTTTTGATGTAATCTTTCTTTTAATCGTTGTTTGTATAAGATGCAGATTTGGAAATATTTTGTCTTGGATCAAATAGAACACAAATATCCTGCTACCCGGCCTGAGCAGGATCTGACCCCCGTACTCACCCCACCAGGGGAGTCGCTCCCAGGAGCGCTCTGCATGTTATTGGTTAAATGACAATGTATAGCCAGCACCAATGACAGGGAAGGAAGGGGGCCACACGTCCCGGCACCTATGTATAGGTGGACCATACGTCCCGGCACCTATGTATAGGGTGACCATACATCCCTGCACCTATGTATAGGGGGACTAAACGTCCAGGCACCTATGTATAGGGTGACCACACGTCCCGGCACCTATGTATGTATGTATGTATGTTTTTATTTGTATAGCACCATTAATGTACATAGCGATTCACAGCAGCAGTAATAGTTACAATCATATAAATAATAAGATATAAATAACACAAAGGGAATAAGTGCTTCAGACTTAAAAGTAACATTTAGGCAAAGGAGTCCCTGCTCCGCAGAGCTTACAATCTAATTGGTAGGTAGGAGGAACGTACAGAGACAGTAGGAGGGCGTTCTGGTAAGTGTGTCTGCAAGGGGCCAAGGTTAATGTATGAAGTGTTAATTATCAGCCATGGAGCTACTCATATGCTTCCTTAAGCAGGTGTGTTTTAAGGTGGGTTTTAAAGGTGGATAGAGAGGGTGCTAGTCGGGTACTGAGGGGAAGGGCATTCCAGAGGTGTGGGGGGTCTAGAGGGACCATACATCCCTGCACCTATGTATAGGGTGACCATGCATCCCTGCACCTACATATACTTATGTATACTTAATCCCATTGGCCCCCTCCCAACAGGAACATTACTAGCAACCATGGATGTAGAGTCACTTTACACTAACATCCCCCACAAAGATGGGATTTCAGCCTGCAAATACTTTCTGGGACCGCAGGAGCCACTCACAGAGAAAGTGACTAAATGCATCGAATTTATTCTGAACCATAACTACTTCACATTAGGAAATGACGCATACCTCCAGACAACCGGGACCGCTATGGGCACTCGGATTGCACCACAGTATGCCAATCTGTTCTGCACAACACTGGAAAGTGACTTTCTTTCCACCTGTCACTTGAAACTCCTTACATACCTTCGCTACATCGATGCTATTTGCAAGCCCCGGGCGAGTGGATTTAACATCGTGGCGAGCGCCTATTGGCCCAAGCAGCACACGTTTGGTACTAGGTGGCGAGTAGATTTTTTTGTTCGGCGAGTAGATTTTTTGGTGATTTGTTGACCACTGTATATATACATATATTATGTGGTAATGTTTGGGGTTTCTCAGAGCTTGTTGGGTATCTGTGTGTATATAAGTGTCAAAAGGAGTGCTAGTGGGCGTGGCTAAATATATACAACAAAAAAATAAACAAAGATGCCCAAAGCTACTTCCAATGTGACAAAAATACACAGGGCCATGCCTATACCTACATGAGAAAGAACTGCTGAATCAGAACTATAGAAATGCAAGATTCATGCGTTACAGAAATAAAGCTGGGGAAATGCTAGCTAACGTAGTAGCAAATAATCGCTCCACATGTCATATAGCGGCCTTGAGAGACCAGACTGGGATTAGGCATACGTCTAAAAAAAAAATAACAGATATCTTGCATAAATTCTATGCAGACATATATAATCATCCAAATATTAACCTAGATCCGCAGGATAGGTTCTGGAGGGATTTGAGGCTCCCTCAGCTGTCAGAGAGCTCAAAAATTATTCTAAACAGCCCCATCACCACAGAAGAAGTTTCTCTAGGCATTAAACAGCTGTAACAGGTGTTCCCCCACCCTCTGGGAGATCTCACTATTACACAATGTTCTGTGCTGCTCACCTGCGGGCTCACAGAATACTGAGCGTCCGACGATGGTAGTGGGGATGACCAGGACAGGCTTTTGGGGTGATGGTTCTTTCTTACTGGTGCAGCGCCTCCATCTCCAGCAGGCCCCAGTTGCACTGGATGCAATCCCTGCAGGAGAACCCTCTGATACTCCCCCTGATTAATTGCAGTCTCAGACCAGAGTATATAATAAACAGGAACGGCTTTATTCTCACTCCAACAGGCTACAGTATACAACGGTACACTCTTCTCCCTTTTCT
The DNA here is from genome assembly GCF_040206685.1 of Ascaphus truei. NCBI lineage: Eukaryota > Metazoa > Chordata > Amphibia > Anura > Ascaphidae > Ascaphus > Ascaphus truei. The sequence goes on from NW_027456947.1 coordinate 50,672, forward strand.
GGATGGTTCCTGGACTCAACCCAGGAGGCTTGAGGCCCCAAGGGTCTATCCTCATCTCTTCCCCCATTCCCTGGTGGAATAAGGAGTAGTGGTCCCTTTCCCCTAAGGAAGGTGGTCAGAGCCCTGACCCCACACTCCCTAGCACTAGACTCTTCTAAACTTGGCTGTGCAGCCCCTTTTGTAGCCAGAAGGAGGGTCCAAGGTCTGAGCCCCTGATTGGGCAGTTCATAGGCCTTAGCCTGCCCCCCCCTGTCATGCAAGGAAGCTGCTTACTGCAGGGAAAACCCAGATTAACCCTAACACTGTCTGCACTGGTACCAGGGCTTATGTATTAGGCAGGGTAGATTAGTAGGCAAAAAGGATCATGGCTACACACACTCCCTGGTGGAATCTCATGGACCCCACTGAGAACCTAAATTTAAGTACCATCCTTAAGTTGGAATAACTTTTCCTCACTAATCAACACGCACAGGTCTAATCCACGCCGACTCTTCTCTGTCTTTGACTCCCTACTCAAACAACCCTCTGCTACATGATCTTCTTCCTCCATCTCACCTCAGGACTTTGCTGACTATTTCAAGGAAAAGGTAAAATCCATACGTCAGCCCATCCCCTTTGTATCCTCCTCCCATCCTACACCTCTTCCTAACTCTCCTCCTGCATTCCTTGACTCTTTATCCGCTGTCACGGAGGAGGATGTGAAATTGCTGATCTCCTCTTCTCCATCTACCACTTGCTCTCTTGACCCCATTCCCTCCCATCTCCTAAAACCTCTTGCTCCTACTATAATCCCTACGCTCACACACATTTTTAACTCCTCCCTCTACTCCGGTACCTTTCCATCCTCCTTCAAGCATGCAACAGTTATACCATTACTCATGCTTGACCCTACCTGTCTTTCTAACTATCGACCTGTCTCCCTCCTACCTTTTGCCTCCAAACTCCTTGAACATCTTGTATTCTCTCGCTTGCTCCATTTTCTCAACACCTATTCTCTCCTGGACCCTCGACAATCTGGCTTTCGCACTGCTCACTCTACTTAGACAGCCCTCACTTAAATAACTAATGACATCCATGCTGCCAAAGACAGAGATCATTATACTCTGCTCATATTGCTCGACCTCTCTGCAGCATTTGATACTGTGGACCACCCTCTTCTCCTTCACATTCTTCATACTCTTCACATTCGTAACAAAACTCTATCCTGGATCTCCTCTTACCTCTCCCAGCGTACTTTCAGTGTCTCTTTTGCAAACACCTCCTCCTCCATCGATCTCTCTGTGGGGGTTCCCCAGGGCTCTGTCCTGGGACCTCTTCTCTTTTCTCTTTACACACTCTCTCTAGGGACCTAATCACATCATTTGGGTTTAAATATCACCTCTATGCTGACAACACACACATTTACTTTTCTACCCCTGACACAACTGCGTGTCACGGTAGACCAGATCTTACCAACAAATAATACCGGGATTCTGGACTGAGCAGTACAAGGCGGGTAAAATTAATTGTAATTAATTTCCTTTTACGACAAACACACAATATTTCACAATTACAGTAAATATACATTCACTGGGATGGGGAAACTAAATAAAATGTCCACGGAACGAAACAAAGTCTCTGGGCACCTCTGCACGCATGCAAGTGGGTGCGCGATGTGAGCCTTGCGACAGTCCTTGGCTAGGGGTGCAACTTGCCAGCCCTATATCTCCGCCAAAAGGAAGTCTTTCGTAATGTCCTTACAGGATTGGTTCGGGAATCCTTAGCTCAAACGAATTCTGGAAGAGGGGTGAAATTCTTCGTTACGGTGTAGTTAACCCCTTACACTTCGGAACCGCTGATGCTGTACTTGGACGCTTCTTGGTAAAATCTGAGATGAATCTGACTGGGACTGGGCTGCAGGCATTTTTATAGGCTTAAGGGTCCTATACCTAACATATACACCCAATCCTCTTGTGGGAATAATTTTCCCCACCTATCCCAGACTTGCCAGGATAGGTACGGGCAGAAGTTGTTTCCCGGTCTGCTATGAACATGCGTGAATCTCATACCTGAGCTGCTTAGCATACCGGGCCCAACCCCTTACCTGGCGACAGTAAGTCTGGGGTTTGGCTACCAAGTGTGAAGTGCCCATACTTCGCACCGGTATCTGGTACTTAACAATATCCCGGACACCCTAACACCTAGAGTCTCTGAGGCTTTTCAACTCTGGACTTCTCTTAGACAATGGGGCACTGTCACGGTAGCTAGTGATAGGTTATAATAATACACACCAAAATATCTCTGGGTTGAATTGAACACGACTTAGATATAATAAATTAGAGTTTATTCATTAAAGAAGGTGAACACACAAGATATACAAATAACAGGCAAAATATAGACACTTACTTAAGGGGTTGGACAAGAAAGCAATCAGGATACAGGATTGGCAATTCCTTCCACAATACAGGTTCAGATGTAGACATCACGAAAAAACACGAAGACAACTGAGTATAGGATTGAGACTTTTTTATATGCAATTCCAGTCCTATACTTTATTATTGAGTGCAGGCCATTGGAGAACATTTACCTGCACCCAATCTCTCCTTGCCACCTCACCTGAGGGGCACCTTAATACCTGCCCACTGGGTGGGTAATATTCTAATCAGGGGCTTATTTCCCTAGCCCCCCGCCCACAAGCTTGGAGTCTTAAAGTCTGGCTTTGCCAGGATACCCTTTGTCCAAGGTGTGAATTACAACACTTAATATCAAGTACCCATGTCCTGCATTCCTTTGTGTTTGCATACACAAGCATGGTGGGGGAGTCTTTGATCAGGAGTTTATGATAGACCACTTGTCTCCCTCCTTGACCATTAACATAACATATGGGCTCTGAGTTTTTATACCAGACCCAAAATACAATTCACTCTTTAATATCTTCACATATTAAAATAATCCGTTCTGTTGGGCCCAGTGGGCTGAAACGGGCTAGTCCCTCATGCCGGAGGTGACTCTCCATGGTGGCCAAGTTTCAGCTCTCTGCGACCCCCAGAACCAGAGATACAAAAAAACAAGTTAAAATTCTTATTACTTTAATGCAGGATTCTCCGCTCTAAAAATGAATCTCTGCTTTTCACTCTTTCCCATTGACATCACCGGGCTCCGCCGCAATAGGCTTCCAATGGGGCAACTCCGCCATTGAAGTCTATGGCCTCCGCCGCTATAGACTTTCAAAGGAGCAACTCTGCCATTGAAGTTGTCATGGAACGAGAACTAGATTTCTGACTCACCCCCCTCTCTCCTTTGCAGCTTCTGCCTGTCAGATCTTATTCCCAGCTGCATGGAGTTTGCACACACATACTGTGCCTGTGTAACTTGCAACAATGTTGCATTTCTTGCCTCTGGGCATGGAATCAGTGAGCTGCTACTGCAGTTTCTGATATTTTCACCAGAATGGGCTAGTCTGCCCCCCCCTCCTGTTTGTTCAGAGATAGTCTGCCCCTAGACTATTCCCTTTACCCACACTGCCCCTCACTTCCTTTTCCACCCTGGAGACAGTGAGTACAAGACCCTTCTCTGTTCATCCCCATGGTGAGGCCATCTCTTTTTACCGGTTTCTAACTAATAATCACCACTACATACCATCCACAAGTATCTGTGTTCTGCTGCTTTTCCCAATAAAGTGGAGGAAATATTACAGGGCTTGGAGTGATTTAAAAAGGAACTGTGTTAATGCTATCGGGAACCATTCACACATCAAACGTGACCCTGGCTTCAGAAAAGTAAAAAGAGGACCGTGTGCCTTGGGAATACACACAGAGGAGCTGCTACCCTCCGCCTTTATGCTAAAGAAACAAGCAAGCAGCTTACACAGCAAATAAACAGCAGTCTCTCACCACCACTGTACAAACATACTGCTCCACGTTGCAACACAGAAGCCACCAGCCTCTACACAGCAAACAACTACAGCTTTATGCAAAGACAAGTGAGCAGCCTTACTTTGCTAATAACAATACAGAATAGTCTCTGCACAAGCAGCAACTTCACTCTGCCAGACAGGGCAGCAAGCTTTATACAGCAAACTGCACACAGCCTGCAGCCTTAACAGACAAGAAGTAGCTCAAACTGCGCAGCAGCCTTGCAAACAAACAGTGCTTCTTACACAAATCTAATACCTTTCTCTGTCTGAGCTCACCCTCTGCACAGCCCCATAGTGAGGAGCCACCATCTCACCTACCCCTGCGCAGGTCCCCACGGCTAGCACCATCAAGGGCCACGCTACCGGACACCCGCCAGGACACGGGTCAGAGCCACCGGAAACCTGTGAGTACAGCTACCCCAACGCTGAACGCTGCAGGACACCGCTCGGCATCATCTGAGACAGTCGCCCATCGCTAACACAGGTAAAAGACCGCACGCCACACGCATTGGCTAAAGGCCTACACACACCTACAGCATGGCAGAACTCAGAGCCTCACCAGACATCACACAGGAGAGCGATCACTCAGACACAGATACCGCTGCGCAACTGCAACAGGCGCAGGCGGGCGCAAGGCCCAAACGGGCAGTCACACAGACACAAAAGGCCTGCGAAAAATATGAGACTGACATTGAAGCGCACCGCGCTAAATTAGAGTTGGCCTGGGAAACAACCACACTTGGCATACGCAATGTCGCCGGCGCCGGCAATTATGTACAACAGCTCGAGCAGGCAATAACTCAATTAAAGATAGATCACGCACGCTACCAAAGACTGTCAGAGGCATACGTCACTTACTTGGCCAGGGCTAACACCGGCGAAAACCTGCAAGAAAGGGACCTACAGCATAACATTGACTTGACACGTGACAGCCGCGTGCGAACCTCTATCACGGAAGCCGAGACTAAGAGGAAAGATCTTTTGCTGGAAACCGCATTGCAGCGCTCAAGCACATCCAGGCATTCTTCAAGGTCAGCAAGATCAGCGCAATCTCACGCGTCTAACGCAAGCGCAAACGCTACCAAGGCGCGAGCCACCGCAGAGGCCGCACGTGCCAGGGCCGAATATGGTCGGAGAGAGGCAGCCGTAAGGGCAGAAAAGGCTCGCATAGAAGAGGAGGAGCAGGTCGCCGCCGCCGCCTCCGCCGCCGCCGCCGCTGCTACCGCCGCCGCTGCCAATGCGCATAGAAAGGCCGAATTAGACGCGGATCTAGAGGCTCTAATCAAAGAAGAGGATGCCGCTGCCGCCATAGCCCAAGCCGAAGTCCTAGAAGCAGCTGCGAGACAGGACGGCGGAGAGCTACCGTACAGACGGATTGCCTCAGAGGATCCAGCCCAACGCACTGAAGACTACGTAAGGAGTCTCTTCAGTGTAAACACCAGCGCACCATCTCAACACGGATGGAGTGACTCCACAGACACCAAAGACTTGCTAGGTCCACGAGGAGAAGACGTTGCTCCCTCAATGGTACATGCTGCCTGGGATAGCCACGGCCGCAACAGTGATCCACACGCCAGCGCGCACACGGATGCACTACAACAGGCTCGCCATCCAGGTACACCCACACGGGAGAACACAGCCCCTCACACCAACCAGCAGTCGTCACGCATCCACGCCAAGGAAGAGGCGACCGCACGAACCCTCCCAGCAACTACCTCAGAACGGGACAAACACGCCGATGCCTCAGGCCTGACAGACATAGTCAAGTACATGATCCGGCGTGACCTGGTGCAAGCAGGACTCACCAGCTTCGACCACCGCCCTGAGAACTACCGGACGTGGAAGTTCACGTTCAAAGACGCAATCAACAGCTTGGACTTCTCAGCAAGGGAAGAGCTCAACTTGCTATTCAAGTTCCTGGGGAACGAATCCAGAGAGCACGTGAATAGACTGCGGGCGGCAAACGCGCACCAACCCCAAGTAGGTCTCGACCTAGTGTGGGTAAGGCTAGAAGAGTCCTACGGCAGCCCGAAGCAGTCGAGGATTCACTCTTCAAAAGAGTCGACAGCTTCCCCAAGATCACAACTAAAGACTACTCGAAGTTACGAGAGCTCGGGGACCTGCTGCAAGAACTGGAGTTCGCAAGGAAAGACCATTCCTTAATAGGTCTCAACGTCCTAGATTCAGCTCGTGGAGTGAGACCCATCCTGGAGAATCTACCCTTCAACCGCCAAGAAAAATGGATTTCACAAGGTTCCAAATACAAAAGGGAGAAACAAGTCGTCTACCCCCCATTCTCAGTTTTCTTGAGCTTCATTCGCGAAGCAGCCAGGACAAGGAACGACCCCAGTTTCATCTTAGGTGCGCAAACCACATACAGTGCAAGCAGCCTGAGGAACGAGAGACCAGCGACGAGATATGGTAACACCCAAACACCCATCTCGGCCCGCAGGACGGACGTGCCTCCCACGACCCAAACTACTCCCGATCAGTCGGTCGCCGGAGACAAGGAACCAAGGGACCCAAACAGGGAATGTCCCATACACAAGAAGCCACACCCACTTAACAAGTGCTTTGGGTTCAGGATGAAGTCAATAGAGGAACGCAAGAGGCTACTTGGAGAATTCAGAGTTTGCTTCAGGTGCTGCGGTTCCACGACTCACCTAGCCAGGGACTGTAAAGAAGAGATCAAATGCACAGTGTGTGAAAGTGACATGCACGTGACATCGTTACATCCAGAGGCGCTGACACTCCACCAACTCAAGAACCCATCCTCCGTAGCGGAGCATGGCAGGGAGGAAGGAGAAGGAGAGTCAACATCCGTCACATCTCAGCGCACTGAGGTTTGCGGAAAAGAAGGTGACAAAATATCCTGCTCCAAAATATGTCTTGTCGCAGTGCACCCCCAGGGACAACCTGAGAAGGCTATTCGGATGTACGCAATCCTCGACGTCCAGAGCAACCGATCGCTGGTCAGGTCAGAGTTCTTCGATATGTTTAACATACAAGACGGTGCTTCTCCTTACACTCTCAGAACGTGCGCAGGGCGAATGGAGACCACAGGGAGAAGAGTGAATTGCTACACCATATGCTCAATAGACGGCAAAGTGAACATGCCCCTTCCTACACTCATCGAGTGCAGCCACATGGCCACAAACAGGGACGAGATACCCACACCAGACATGGCACGCCATTACCCGCACCTCAAAGGAATAGCCAACCGCATCCTGCCGGTAGAACAAGGCGCCAAGATCTTGCTGCTGCTCGGCAGGGACATCATGATGGGGGGGCATAAAGTCCGTAAACAGCATAACGGACCCCACAACGCGCCATACGCCCAAAGACTTGACCTAGGATGGGTGATAGTAGGCAACGCGTGCACCAACAAAGAGCACGGGCAAGACTATGTCGACGCCCGCAGAACGGTAGTAACAGAATGTGGACACACATCTCTCTCTGAACCATGTCTTGGCCATCTCCAAGTGACCGAAGGGCCAAGTGAAGAGAAAAGACAAGGTCATACCCCTGAGATCAACAAAGACATCCTCACATCGAGGGGATGCGACAATGGCCTAGGATGCTTAGAAGTTCAGATAACCAAGGATGACGAGTCGACTCCACTGGAGGAAGAAAGTAACCTCCCAAAGGAGACCGACAAAGGGGTCATCCAAAAGACAATAAACAATCGGACGATCCTCTCGCGAGCAATGGCACGGCTAGGACGTACAGTCGTTCCTCTCCACAGAGTATCCAGCGATAAAGCAGCCAGCTGTCATGGCTGGCATAACCGCAAAAAATTGTGCCCTACAGGTGAAGCCACAGTGTCAAAAAGACTGTCCTCTCACACGTCTAAAAAGAGACAGCCACAGAGACATTTCATAAAGGGTTTTACTAGGGCAAAAGAGACTGTTTTTCGTCATGTCCAAGGAGAGAACAACCTCCCGATGGCAGTCAACAAAGAGACACAAAAGCGTTTCACCAAATTACGTGGAGATGTTCTCGTGCAAGAGAAAAGCACCGATGACCTACGGTGCACAGCGTTCCAGACAACAAGGGACAACGACAAGCAAACACCATCGATGCGTCACTTCCGCTCCGTCCCGATACGTCACTTCCGGTCGCGGTTGTGTGAGTATCTGTGTGTGAATCTCTCCTCTCTCCTCTCTCCTCTCAGGGCGGCTACCACTCAACCGCGACCGGAAGTGACGTATCGGGACGGAGCGGAAGTGACGCATCGGCGAGAGAAGGAGGCAGAATCATCCACCCGAGAGGCAGCTCAAAGTACAGTGCCTGCAAGCATCTGTTTACGGGAGCTGAACAACCCACACAAGAGGGAGCCCACGAGGGGAGGAAGGCCTGGAAGACCGCGTCCACCGCTGGAAGTACTGCTGCGGCCGAGTTTATTCGAGCATTTGCCCGTTCTCGGCCGCAGCAGTAACCTGGCGCGCGCCGGAGGGTGCCGGGCGCGCGCCAAAGCAGCGGAAGAGCGCCCTCCGATCGGGGCGCTCTCCCTCCCGCTTCCGGGTCCCCCGGAACCCCCTGCCGCCGTCCCCCACATCGCGGGACACCAGGGCTCCCTCGGGGGCAGGGGGCGCTGACACCCGATGACACGTGACCGCGCATCGGTGACGCGCGGCACGCCGAGGGAGTGGGGCTAGCAAGCCGGGGCATCCTCCGGCTTGCGGAACTAGCCCTGCTCGGATTAAACGTGTCGGTAGTGTACAGAGTCCCAGAGAGTGGTGGTTCACACCAAGTCACATCGGAGGAGGCGGGTGAGCCTGAAGTTAACCAACTCTTCTCTCCTTGATCACAATGATTGTGACACATGCTTAAATTACTTGTTTTTATTGTAAGTGTTCATTTTTTAACCCTATAAAGTCGAGTTCTTTTATTGTACTGGTCTGCACTATGGTTATCATTTCTTTTACATACACATTGCTGCTGAGCTGAGAGTTGGAGACCCCATTACCTGGTGGAGAAATCCTTCTAGCAGAGACCATTGTGTGTCAAAACCGCTTGATTTTGACTTACATCTTGTAAGTAGGCATCACATACGAGCCAAGATAGAACACAGAATTTATACACTATTTTAAAAACTGTCTACACTTAGATTGTGTTTTTCTTGTCTTTTGTTCTATTTCCCTCTATGCTCCCCCTGGATTACAACTGGAGAGTGACGAATTGTGGGACTAGTGAAACCAGTCCCCACCAGCTGGGTTTGAGCAGGGGGTTTGAACTTTATATTATTATTTGCACGTTATTGGAGCACATCCTTATTGTTTAACAATCAATTGATTTTGTTAAAAATTCACTGTATAACACTAGTGTACACTAATAGAGTTAGCGCCGTTTCTTTCACCTTCACGTAGCGCTATACAAATAAAGACATACATACATACATACAACTGGAACAAGGCATAACAATTGATACTATACAATTGATGACATAACAGTTGATAGCATATATTACAACACAAGGAGGTATGACAGATCCCTCCCATAACAGGGAGAATCCTTATCCCCTCTAATAGTAATGCTTTGGGTCAGGCTTTTTAACTATCCTGCCCTCATAGTCAGGAACTGTAACAGAGTACACCCCCTTGTGACCCCATTCAGGAAGGTATACTACCCGGTGCAGGTAGATACTTCTCCCTATGCTCATGAGGTAACAAATGTTCTCCTCATTGTAATATGTGGCATAACTGCACTTGGAGGCTAGGTAATCCAGGATAGCATCCCTCAACCAATCCTCTCTATTGGTGAAAGGGTTAAAATAAAGGCCAGAATCTCCAACCTCCATCATGTCATGTAACACCAGTCTGCTTGCATTTTTCCCTGAATTGAATGGTATATGTAAGCAGAAAAACGACCTCCAGATGTGCTAATTGTTTTCAGTTAAAGTAGAACATAGCCAAGGCTATAGATAATGTGTATGAGTGGAAAATCCCCAGCTAGGCTGTCATTTTAGTAATATGCTAATATTGTTACGCCTCTAATTTACGCCTCTAATTAACACCTTATTTTCTTGCATAAATAGTATTGCATTTCCGTAATAAAGTTGAAATGAGGGATCAGACTTAATCTGTGTGTTTGTTCCTTCATTTACCGAGCGCTCGTACGTCATCAGATCGAGATCCAACAGCCCAGAGCGTGGTTAAGTCTCTCGGGCTCGAGCAACACTGTTTACAGTCACCATGGCAGGCTGATCGAGAGGTCCCCGCCCCATTATAATTAGCAAGAACCTTACAATTGGTGTTAGAAGTGGGATTTCCACTGGGTGGTGAGTATATTTGATATTTGATATCTCACCCCCCTCTGGGAATCTTTTGGTTAAATTGGTTACATTGTGACTGTGAAGTTAAGGGTTAAGGTCCCTAAGTGTTTAAGTGGTATTCCTGACTCTGTGTGTGTGTGTGTGTCAATAAATCTAGGTTCAAGTCCTAGAAACCAGACTGGGCTGTCATCTCTAATCTAGGTGCACGACTATTGTATATTATGTAAAGTATACGAATGCTATTGTTACTTATCTGCTATTATTTGACATAATATGCTGTTTTTCTATAAGTTACTAATGGGGACTAACATGAGTAAGCACCCTGGAGGTAAGCCAGAGCTTATTAAGTTTAAAACTAAAAGGATTAACAATGCTAAGAATAAGATTAAACAAATTGTCCCTTTCAAGCGTAAACCTGGTCAGACTCTTAAAGAATTTGTTGTTCAAACGGCTGGTGATTATTATTATGACCCATTTGTAGACTATGTGGCAGTATGGTCAGAAGCTACAGTGTCCACTAACCCATTTCCCAGGGAAGGTGCATTTGATGTTTTTCACATATTGATGTTGAAGTGTACCTGTTTAAATGATCCTGAATAGCTATGGTTTAGTGGTGACCCTGGCTGGAATAAAAAGCCAGGAAATGTTGCTTGTCCGTTTATGACTGTGGGAGAGCAGCTTATTGTCAAACCCCCTGATGTTCTTACTGTGACAGCATGGGCTCAGGGTTGCTCTGACCCCAAAAAAACATCCTGTTGCTTGTGTGCGTGATCTTAAGCGATGCACCAAGGGAATGAATTTGTTAGGAGCAGATTATATTTTTCTTTTGGATTTAGTGACCAGACATGCAGGTTTTAACTGGACGGGACTGATTGGCAGATTAAATAAACAGTGCCACAATATCACAGTTATCACTGCTATGTGGGGAGAGGTTTCTGATGTAATAATATGTAAGCAGAAGAAGCATGATTCAGTAAGTGATTTTCAGAAGCGATTTAAGGAATGTTGGAAGAATGTGTGTGTCCACTGAGGGTGATTTGTCTCTATTGTATATTCAACATGTTATGAATAATATGTAGCCCTCACACTCGCAGGCTATTTGCATGACCATAGATGACTTGCATAAGAAATCAGTACGAGACTTTCATGGGTCAGTAAAATTGAAAGGGAATAAGGCAATGTATTTTGATAATGGACAAGGTAGGAGACGAAGTAGAGGGCAGAATAGACAGAGATCTTATGCTGGACCCAGAAATCAGTCAGGAGGAAGAGCTCAGAAAAATGGTGCCTGTTTTAACTGTGGTAATTTTTGTCATTGGCAGAAAAAGTGCCCCTGTAACTGCTGGTTCGCCCAGGGAGGCTCAAAGTGCAAGTCCCAGTGAAAAAAAAACAAAAAAAAAATGCCACCTCATGTAAAAACTTTGTTTGAATCCCTGATGAATTTTTCCTGAATGATTCCCTGTGTGAAAGATAAATCATGCTAATTATCACATGTATACAAATCACCATCCATGAATTTGCAAGTGCTTACAAAAATACAAATATTATTAATTACTCACGGTGAAGTCTACATTTTTAAAAGGTGTACACCCATTATAGAAGGAGAGGACAATGGAAAAAAGAACGGGCATATGATATTCAGCTCTGTCACTGGTAAAATTTAAAAGGTTTATTCGTTCTGGCCAGACGAATAAGTTTTTTTTAAACCAGAGACATTCTTTCCATTTGCTCTATTTCTATCACAAAGAAAGGAGAGAAACCAGTTTAAACAATGCGCAGCATTCACTTTCTAGAAATGAAAGTTAACTAGCTTTTCTTTTGTTTGTTTGTTATTTTTGTGAAGTTGGTTGGCTGTGTATGAGAGGTTTTCTGTCTCTGTGTTTCTGTATTGTGTTCTCTGTTTGTGTGTAACCAGTAGAAAACATATTTCAAGTTTATTATGTTTAACATGTTTCCAGTATTCGGTGCGGGTTAGTCTTGTGCATGTTGATTAATGACGGAACGCAGCATGCTCTTGTGGGAATGTATTGTGTGTTTATAAGTTATCTGACCTATTGGTACAAATGTCCTGTTGTTTTTATTTTTGGGATGCCATAAAAATGTAGTTCTTAGGGCTGTGGAGAAAGCTGCATTTTAACTCTGAGCTAATACTATACGGAAAAGCCGTTATGTTATCTGCTCGGCAATCTCGGGGTCATTTGGCGCAACGCCCAGACTGGCTAAATGCCCAGGATGATCTGAAAATGTTTTGTTGATCAAATAGAATAATGCTAAATGCTAAGTGTCTCTATCTGTATAAGCACTATCCGCAGGTGTGCTTGGAGCTTCACAAAGAAATTGCAGTACAGGAGGTTGGTATGGAGTCGAGTCATATACGCCCAGAATGAGAATTATTTGTCTATTTTAAATGTTAATCTCCTGCCCAAGGTTTCAGGATTTTTCTCATATTTACAGGTTCCCGATTGCCAATGCCACAGATGTTAAAAGACCTACTACAGGCTTTTACTTTTACCACAAGCAGAAAATATTGTTATGGTCACTACACATACAAATCTATTTCCCAGTTTAATTTTGCTACAGATCAAGCAACCAACACTTTAGCCACTACTGTTTTCATAAATATGTTTATATATATATATGTGAAAAAAAAGAGAAAAGAAAACAGGCGCACACCTAATGCATTAACGTAATAACAAATGTTTTATAGAACTTAAAATCAAGCAAATGCCCACTCACAAGAGTACTGAAAATATATGCAGTTATGAGATTGGCTCTCATGTGCCAGCAACGCTGTCCAATAGAGATGATGGCGTCCTCTCGTGCCTCTCCTCCGTGTAACCGGATGGCCGGAAGTGAAGTCCTTCCAACTCGGTGCTCCGTTTGAGGTGTCCCTCCGGGAACCAGCAGCTTCAGAGTCTTAGTGCCGGCAACAATAGCACGGGGGACCAGGAACCAGCGTCTCTCCTCCAACAGCACCAAAGATCATGGTCAAGTGACGGCTTCAGTCAGACCACGGGCGTGTGCGCCTGTTTTCTTTTCTCTTTTTTTCACAGATATATTTAGGGAGTATTGATCCCTTTGAAACGGGCTGCCAATACCTGGATGTCATTGCTTTTGGAACGGGACTTTGTTTTTTCAGAGGTTTTTTATAAAGGTTTTTTATTTAATCATTTTTTAATTTTTTATGTTATTATCATTGAATATATTGTTCATTTTTATTATTAGTATTGTGTTAAATCAACATCACACCTACTCTGAGATTATAGGTTTTAGCAGGTATAATTTGCTATCATCACATCACCCCACTAAACGCCTTTACGGTAGGGTTAATTAGTTCTTCAATTTAATAGCCTTGTCCAGGATATATTAGAGGCGCTACTACTTCACTCTTGTTTGTTTCTTTTGTTATATATATATATATATATATATATATATATATATATATATATATATATATATATATATATATAGTGTTCGACAAACCTATTCCCCCAATCGCACCTGGCGAGTGGAAATTGGCTCGTGGCCAGTAGATTTCCCCTGCTCTGCAAAACAAAAAAATCCCCCGCACCAAAAAAAAAAAAATCTCTCTAGCTCTGTGGTTCCCAATCAGAGCCTCCCTGCAGCAGCACCCTTTCCCCTCCACTCCTCTGCTGCAGTTCCCCTGCACTTTACGCCCCTCATGCATGTGTATATGAGTGTGTGTGTGTGTGTATATGAGAGAGAGAGTGTGTCTGTGTATATGAGAGAGAGAGAGCGAGAGAGTGTGTCTGTGTATGGAAGAGAAAGTGTGTCTGTGTATGGGAGAGAAAGTGAGTGTGTGTGTGTGTGCAGAACACCAGAAGAACCCCCCAATCAGTCACCCTCCCCCACCCAGTCACCCCACCCCCCACCCAGTCAGTCACCCCACCCAGTCACCCAGTCACCCCCCACCCAGTCACCCAGTCACCCCCCACCCAGTCACCCAGTCACCTCCCCCACCCAATCACCCAGTCTGTCTCCCTCTCTCAAGCTCTGTCTGTCTCCCTCTCTCTCAAGCTCTGTCTGTGTCCCGCTCTCTCACGCTCTGTCTGTCTCCCTCTCTCTCACGCAGTGTCTGTCTCCCTCTCTCTCACGCAGTGTCTGTCTCCCTCTCTCTCACGCTCTCTCTGTCTCCCTCTCTCTCACGCTCTCTCTGTCCTCCTCTCTCTCACACTCTCTCTGTCTTCCTCTCTCACACTCTGTCTCTGTCTCACTCTCTCACACTCTGTCTCTGTCTCACTCTCTCACACTCTGTCTCACTCTCTCACACTCTGTCTCACTCTCTGACACTCTGTCTCACTCTCTGACACTCTGTCTCACTCTCTCACACTCTGTCTCACTCTCTCACACTCTGTCCCACTCTCTCTCACACTCTCTCTGTCTCACACTCTGGATATCTTATTTACCCTGTATATCTTAACTGCCCTATACTACACCGAAATAACCTATACTGCTTTCTTTCAGATCTGTCTCAAGCTTCACACGGAAGTGTCACGCTTGTGCTCTCCTCACAAGCGCAGGGAAAGGGAAGGACCGTCAGCGAGGTGGGGAGGCCGCAGGGGATACGAAGGGAGTAAGTTGCCGCGCAGCTGGGGATCGACGCACGTAGTCACGTGACCGCGCCGCGCGCATGAGAATGCGCGACACGTCCGGAGATGCGGTGCCTACTCAGAGACACGAGTGATCCAGCTGCATGTGCGCACATGCTCTGACAGCAGAGCGGGAGTGCACGCGTTCTCAGTCACCAACGCGGGGGTTGCGGGAAGCCAACGCTTCAGCACGGGAGTCTTGGAAACGGAAACCAGAAACATGGAACATGGGCATGGAGTCCAGAGCACAAGGTAACATCCAGAGAAGGATTGCTTCTTGGAGAACGTCCAGACTTCTTAAAGGCATAGTGCCAAAAACAGCAAGGTGCAGCGAAACTAAACATAACATAAGGGTTCTTAGTCTAATCCATTGGCCAAGGAATTATAAGCCTACTACCACGTCACGGTGAACCCTACTAAGCAGGTACCTACACTACCCGATGGTAAACTAACCTCAGTAGTATAAGAGTGACTGTCCCAGTCTTCCGGAATCCACAGGAGATAAGTAAAGGCCCCAAGGAGGTCCAGGCAGGAGCAGTATGAGATGAGTACCAGCAGACACCAGGGCTGGTAGCAAAAGACTAAATGCAAAGAGAAAGTCAAAGAGAGGCTTACTTCCTGTCAGGAGGAAGAGGGCAGGGTTTGCCAGAAAGCAAGATGGCGTTGCTTGCTTCAGAATCCTTAAAGACACAGGATCTTGACTCGCAGCTAGAGGGCGGCGATCAGAAGTAAACAGGTAAGGAAGGGACACTCCGCAGGGGGCGTGTTCCACGCATCGTTACAGTACCCCCCTCTTAAGGATCGAACTCCGAGCGATCCAAGAGACTTAGGGGCAGCGATGCATAGGAAGGTAGGCTCGCAGCTAGAGGCAGCGCCCGCCACACAGAGAATCAACAGGGAATATTTACTCGCAGCTAGAGGGCGGCGCCCGCCACACAGAGAATCAACAGGGAATATTTACTCGCAGCTAGAGGGCGGCGCACGCCATACAGGGAGACATCAGGGAAACTAGGCATGGGTAGAGAATACGCCACAAGGGGGCGTGAATTAGACTCGCAGCTGGAGGGCGGCGCACGCTGTCACGTGTACGCGCCACGTGTGAGAGAATGCGTGATGCGACCGGGGGTGGCCGGGCTCCGTGGTACGAGTAGGGAACCGCAGGTGCGTGCATGCTCTATAAGGAGAGCGGGAACTGAGATGCGGCAGGTAAGGAGGGAGCACGCCGCAGGGGGCGTGTTCCCCGATTCCTTACAGTATCTCCCCCTTCAGGATCAGACTCCGAACGATCCTTACTAGACTAGGGGGGACAATAGGATCTCCAAACGTTACAGGGGTACAGGAACGGGCCTCTGCATGGAGCTAGCAGCAGGCCTCAGGAACTAGGAACAAGGACTCGAACATGGCATGGAACATGGAGACAGGCGGGGCCACCTCTGGGGGTCCGTTTGTTTGGCCGAGCATAATGTCACGCTTGTGCTCTCCACACAAGCGCAGGGAAAGGGAAGGACCGTCAGCGAGGTGGGGAGGCCGCAGGGGATACGAAGGGAGTAAGTTGCCGCGCAGCTGGGGATCGACGCACGTAGTCACGTGACCGCGCCGCGCGCATGAGAATGCGCGACACGTCCGGAGGTGCGGTGCCTACTCAGAGACACGAGTGATCCAGCTGCATGTGCGCACATGCTCTGACAGCAGAGCGGGAGTGCACGCGTTCTCAGTCACCAACGCGGGGGTTGCGGGAAGCCAACGCTTCAGCACGGGAGTCTTGGAAACGGAAACCAGTGATCCAGCTGCATGTGCGCACAATCCCAGCTGCGAGTCTGTAACACCAGTGCCAGAATCCAAGATGGCGACGGCAGAGTTCAAGGTATACACTGGGCGGCGGTATGAGTAGCGACGGGGGGCAGGGGCAGCAGCTGCTTGGGTAAGGAGAGGTCACACCGCAAGGAACGTGGCCCCCGATTCCTTACAGGAAGACATCGGAATCCCCCCTAACCCAGAAGACATAGGGAACACCTCCCCTCCAATGTATAACATTGCGGGAATGCGGGTACCTGGACATTGAGGGACTGCGGATCAGGTAAGATCCCAGACGGGATTTCTGCTTTATTGTTAAGTGGGGTCATCCAGCGTGCGTGCGCGCGCACACACAGACACACATCAAGAACTAATCGTAGTATAATGTAATACAATAAATAAACTAATGTCAAAAACAAATGTTGTTCTTACTAGGAATGTATTCATTTTTTTAAGGGGCGGGACTGGGGGCGGGGCTAGGTGGCGAGTAGATTTTTTGTTCGGCGAGTAGATTTTTGGCTGATTTGTCGACCACTGTATATATATATATATATGTTCACATGGTATATAGCTAATATATGAACAAAAGAGGGGAGATACCCAGATATGTCTCTCCTCGAAGCACTGATGCAGCAGAACAAGCGTTTTGCACGGTAACGCTTAGATTCTCTCGCACTAGCATTTCCCCCGTGTCTAAGAGCTGTAGTGGCTGCTGCAACTCTTGTTGACACGACCCAGACTCTAGTATAGGGGCACACCTTACAGGTTTATGTCCCCCATGCAGTCTCTACTTTACTTCTGCGCAGGTCCACACAATTGACCAAGAGCAGGCTGACCAAATACGAGATAATGCTGCAGGGCTCTGACAATATTACCGTTCACAGATGCACAACATTAAATCCCGCTACCTTACTACCAACACCTGAGGCAGGAATTCCACACCACTGTGATAGTGGCACAGATACTGTTACACCGGTTAGGGAAGGACTCTTTGAGATCCCTATTGAGGATCCAGAACCTGATATGTTTGTTGACAGTACACAATGCACAGCAGGTTCAGAATTTATTTGAAGCAATGTTACCTCCAAGGGCTCTTGCCGTGATAAAGGTTGCTGCCCATACTAACAGCGCTGACAAAGCAAGCAGCAAGCCGCCCATATGTTGAGGATATATCATATCTGCCAACTTTATAACTTTTAACCATTTTCTTTCCAAAGGTTTCCATTTTTACTATAAGCTGTAGTTATTGTCAAAATCAGTGATATATTTTTTGAGACTCTTTCGGCACAGGTCAAAGTTGAAAGTGTACCTACTCAACACGGGTTAATGGTCAAGCGTTTCCTACGCAAAAACGCTCTTCATCCCAGATGAAAAGGCCATTTAAAGTGCTACTCATCATCAACACTGCAGTAAAAGTTGCGGAATTATCATCGTGGATACACATCATCGCACGTCAAAATAGTGCCAGCCCCAGCACAAACAGCTAATAAAGACACACATAGTTACAAATGCAGTTACATAAGTAAGCAGGGTATACATTATATACAAGGCATTGCAAACTTTTAGCAGGGTAGTTACAGTGGAGTGTTTGGGTGAAAGCCAGATTGGAATTGGCTAGGGAAATTTGTCTTGGTATAGTAATCGCTTAATTGGGAGTGAACACATTTTTCTTTGACTGTGGATAGTATTGGGAGAAGAGAGATAGTGTTTTTTTGTCTCCACTTTTGAATATTGGGACAACTCTGCAGGCCATATCCCTAAGACCTGGAAAACTGCCAGACAGGATAGAATTAACTATGGAAGCAATTGGTTTGGCAATGGCTGGGGCACCAAGTCTTAAATACTTAGAGTGTAGCAAAGTCAAGTCCACATTGGCTGCTTAGTTTTAAATTTGAGGAGCGCTAATAGGAGATATCTCTGTCTATATGCGGATGCTAAAACAGTAGTAAACACATTTATATAAGAATTTATTCCTAGGTATAAATTATCTCCCTATGAGACACTTATGGGATGACTCATGACTATCAGTAGTCCAAAGGAACGAATTAAGGACCATGTTATTGGTAATAAAACATTTAGTAAGTATTGTATGCCACTAATATATTTTTTGAGTCTCTCTAGGCATAGGTTTTAGTTGAAAATGCACCTACTCGAGACGGGGCTAATGGTCAAGCATTTTCTACGCAAGAACGCTCTTCATCCCAGATTAAAAGGCCCATTTCAAGTGCTACTCACCACCAATACAGCAATTAAAGTGGCAGAGATATTTTCCAGGATTCACGTGGCGCACAAAGCTCCACCCACAGCACAGCCATTTCAAGTTAACGTTTTGAAGGGTCAAAATAAAACTCTGACCGTTAACCTACGGGGGGAATAAGACTCCAGGCTGAGGCCCGGTCTTATCCGAACATTTCTTTTTCTTTCTTTTTTCAAGGACTCAATATTTTTATTCTTTTAGAGTGTGTTTAAGTTAGAAATGTAAGATGTATGCACCATTGGGCCTGCGCAAGTATAACCCACAGAGAGATGACAGGATTGTAGTGGGTATGCTCTGTGGGGCCTTGTCAGCAATACTCATCTGCCTGTGTTCTTTATACATCGCAGATACCTATCACCATGTTCAAGGTAACACTACAGTAAGCACCATCTCACCCACCAACATCACAAAGTCCATTCTCACACTCTAAGATAAGCGAGACCTACATTTAACCCCTTGGGAGACAAAAGGTTAGGTATGAATGAATCTTGCTGGGTATGTGGACATGTTCCCCACAATGAACAGGCGCCATGGATAGGGATTCCCATTTCAGGCAGGGAATTAACACATGAGCCCAATAGTACTCCTGTTTCACTAGAGCTTCTTTTTGGGAAGTTTTCCACAGAGATTAATTGCCCATTGGTAGACTCAGAAACAGGAGAGATACACCCAATACACAAGAGTTAAAAAGTAGTCTATGGAAAGAACACGTTTCGGCGAGCTTATTTCCAAATATAGGAGTTGGGTTACTGTATGACAGGTTCAATGCACTTACAGAGGTACTAGATGTCCTCAATCATACAACCACAGCCATTAACTCACTTAACCAAGAATAGGTTTAGATCAGACTAATGGCCCTACAGAATGGAATGGCTCTAGACTATATTTTAGCCTCAAAGGGAAGTGTATGTATGCGCCCTAGTTAAAGAGCAATGTTGTGTATTTATCCAAGATTCAGGATCCGTTGGGACTTGGTGGTTGGATTGGTTCACTGGGAGCGAAACTAGCGAATGCTTTTGTATGTGTGTTTGTCCTACTCATTATTCTCTATGTGTTATGTGCAGCAAACTTTGATCCAGAAGTGCGTTGCACCCCCCATCGACGCTGTGCCTCTTTTTGGTGATGAAGATGTCGACAGTCCCCCAGAAGAAGAGACTGAAGAAGAAATTAACTGGGCCGATATAATGGACGGAAAGGAATCAAGTTATGCACAATTGGACCACTCCTTGGGGGACTGAGAAGATTGGATATGAGATTATGAGGAAGGTGGGAGGTCACCTCTTGCTGTTGGATTCTGGTCACTTATCCTCTGAGAAATGTAGACGATTTACTCAGAGCTGGAACTTCTTAAATGGGACAGAATCTTAGGTGAATCATACAAGATGGAACTGATGAAACTCTTTACATTATAGAACTGATGGAACTCTTAGATGGAACTCTTAGATGGAACTGACTTCCCCACTGACTGCACAAACTTTTAAAAAGTTCACAGGTCCTATTTCCATAATGTACAGCCAATCTCTGGCGCGGGAATTTTATCCCTGGTCACTCACACACTTTGCCAGGTGGATAACTCCTGGCAATCCTGGCTTCAGAAAAGTGACAGAGCATGTGCACGAACCACCATTTTGCTCACTCACTATTCGAACCCCCCCCCACCTGTCACTGGGCATATGGCATCCTGCTTTTTTAAGGAATGCCGATCAGTCTGCCTCACTCTTGCCTGTGAACAAAAGGTTTAACACCTCTAGAACAAATGTCCCATTGAACAGAGGACACAGCCTTTCCTGCTAACACAACCAATCGCACATTTGGGACAAATGTCTCTTTCATCTATTAGCCATAAGCCCCGCTGGGTCTTTGCAGACTAAAGATCCTGTCTAATTTAATGCATAAAGGTTAACCATATCTTAAAACACTGTTGCTTAAAACTATACTGGTTGCAATAACCTATACTTTTCTATAATTCTGTATTAACATGTACTATACCCATGTAATATATTGTGCCCTGTCTTATGTGTGGTAAAATATACACATTCTGCTGCTACAATGTGTTACAGTTTTTTGATGCAGGAAATAGAGTGTAACCTAAACGGGTCCCCTTACACTCGCCTTCATCTCTTACACTCACCTTCATCTCTTACACTCACCTTCATCTCTTACACTCGCCTTCATCTCTTACACTCGCCTTCATCTCTTACACTCGCCTTCATCTCTTACACTCGCCTTCATCTCTTACACTCGCCTTCATCTCTTACACTCGCCTTCATCTCTTACACTCGCCTTCATCTCTTACACTTGCCTTCATCTCTTACACTCACCTTACACTCGCCTTCATCTCTTACACTCGCCTTCATCTCTTACACTCGCCTTCATCTCTTACACTCGCCTTCATCTCTTACACTCGCCTTCATCTCTTACACTCACCTTCATCTCTTACACTCGCATTCATCTCTTACACTCGCCTTCATCTCTTACACTCGCCTTCATCTCTTACACTCGCCTTCATCTCTTACACTCACCTTACACTCGCCTTCATCTCTTACACTCGCCTTCATCTCTTACACTCACCTTACACTCGCCTTCATCTCTTACACTCACCTTACACTCGCCTTCATCTCTTACACTCACCTTACACTCGCCTTCATCTCTTACACTCGCCTTCATCTCTTACACTCACCTTACACTCGCCTTCATCTCTTACACTCGCCTTCATCTCTTACACTCACCTTACACTCGCCTTCATCTCTTACACTCGCCTTCATCTCTTACACTCACCTTACACTCACCTTCATCTCTTACACTCACCTTACACTCGCCTTAATCTCTTACACTCACCTTACACTCGCCTTCATCTCTTACACTCACCTTCATCTCTTACACTCACCTTCATCTCTTACACTCACCTTACACTCGCCTTCATCTCTTACACTCGCCTTCATCTCTTACACTCGCCTTCATCTCTTACACTCACCTTACACTCGCCTTCATCTCTTACACTCGCCTTCATCTCTTACACTCACCTTACACTCGCCTTCATCTCTTACACTCGCCTTCATCTCTTACACTCACCTTACACTCACCTTCATCTCTTACACTCACCTTACACTCGCCTTCATCTCTTACACTCACCTTACACTCGCCTTCATCTCTTACACTCACCTTCATCTCTTACACTCACCTTCATCTCTTACACTCACCTTACACTCGCCTTCATCTCTTACACTCGCCTTCATCTCTTACACTCGCCTTCATCTCTTACACTCACCTTACACTCGCCTTCATCTCTTACACTCGCCTTACACTCACCTTACACTCACCTTCATCTCTTACACTCGCCTTCATCTCTTACACTCACCTTCATCTCTTACACTTGCCTTCATCTCTTACACTCGCCTTACACTCACCTTACACTCACCTTCATCCCTTACACTCAGCAACTGGATCTTTAAACATATTTCTTTACTCACCAATAAACTCTCCGCTTTTATCACCTAGTTTGCGTTATTCCCTGAACCCCTAAACTAGGTTCAGTATACCTGGGCGTGTATGTGGGTACCTCTGCTATACTGTGGAGCCCCTGTTATACTAAGGACTCTGTGTATACCTGCAGATATATTTGAACCCCTATACACCCATTTACCTTGTCTGGAATATGCTGCAGCAGGGACTCTGGCGGTGAGCCGTAAGAACGTTTCCAGGGTCCGAGGTTGGCGGAGTAATGCGCTTAGCTGTATCCAAAGATACCACTCCATCTGTGGATACAACTTTTGGGGTATCCCATAACCCGGAACCCCGCTACATAGACGCATTCTGCAAAGACTTTCTCCGCCAAACCCCCCCTGAAACAAATCTCCCGATCCCAGCATCCCAGTAAAGGCAAAAATCACATCATTTTTAATGTCGCAAAATCAGTATAGAGTTGCAGTAATACATTTTTGACATCTGGGTCCCAGAGCTGACACTCTAAGACCCTAACACACGGGTCAGGCTTAACCAAGTGGCCTTGATCTTTATTATAAGCCTGGTTAACCCCTTTCCCACCACAGTCTCTAATTTACACCTCTAATTATCACCTTATTTTCCTGTATAAATAGTATTGCTTTTCCGTAATAAAGTTGAAATGAGGGATCAGACATAATCTGTGTCTTTGTTCCTTCATTTACCGAGCGGTCGTGCGTCATCAGATCGAGGTCCAACAGCCCAGGGCGTGGTTAAGTCTCCCCGGGTCGAGCAACTCTCTTTCTGGTCACCATGGCAGGCTGATCGAGAGGTCCCCGGCCCATTATAATTAGCAAGAACCTTACAATTGGCCTCTATTTCCCTCATGATGGGCTCGGGGACATAGGGGTAATGGTACCCATGGGACTGCTGGAACCTCAGCACTATTAGTCGGTCAGCCCTGGTGAGTTTAGTTAGCTTATGGCCACAGGCCTGGCCCGGTAGCACACAAATCAGTGGCTCGTGAGAGGGTTGTTCCTGATAGGTTAGGGTTAACCCGGCTGGTTGTATTAACCCTAGCTTAATTTCCCTATCTCTTTTTCTGAGAGCCTCCGCTTTCTCTTCTGCAGAGAACTCCCCTTCCTCCCACCACAATGTCCCCGCTAAAAAGCAAGAACTGTGCCCGGTTCATATGCTAGACATAGCCTTGAAACATAGGGTCCCACCACGACAATACCTTCCCCACATTTCTAGTACACACTGACACATTAGATTCAGAAGCTGTCTTAGAGGGTGCTCCCGATGTCTCTGGGTTTCTGACCCTTCCCTCGAGAAAGCTAGGTACTCATCCACCCCTCCCCCAGCTGGGTCATTGTCGAACCCCACCAAGTTTAGCCCCTTCCTGGGTAGATTTAGCTACCCCCTGATTGTCCTGGGTAAGGTTGGTAATGGCCTTAGGCTCCTCAATATTGCTGTGTGTGTCAGGCTTACCAAGACCTGTTACCGCCAGCACCTTGTGCTTATCAGGGTCGTAGGGGCCATGCACCCTCAGCCCTTGGCTCAGTTGTGGTGCCGCTGTAATAATGGATCAAGTGTGGCTTTACTCACTTGATCAGGCATGGCAGTGTCCGCCTCCGCCACGGCAGTCACCTTCCAGATGACTACATCCGGTTGCACCGGAAGCTTGTTGCCGTCTACGGCGTAGGTAGAAGCACCATCCGGCATCTCTTCATTGGATTCCTCCGCTGGAACCTGGTGAGAAGAAATATCCTCACCGCTCCATTGACTTCTGGCAGTTGTGTGGTTCTCCCGGCCGGGAGAAGGCACGTCCGACGCCGTCTCTCTAGGAACCGCCAAGGCCATGGTGCTCCTTTATTTATGGTGCACCGTCACTCTCCTTGACGTCATCACCACGGAACGCCGCTCCTGTTCGTTCCTGGAGGAAGGTGTCTCTTCAGCGGCCGCACATCATAGCGGATCACCTCCCGTCGCTGTCGTCCGATGTCGCTTGGGACTCACCCCCAGGGGAAGAGGACCGGGAACCTCGCTGTCGCTGGCAGCGGCTTACAGGCAGCGGTCCTGCTCCTGTGCCACCAGCGGAAGTGTCTTAGCCTCCTCCTGAACAGTCACCTTACAGGGTAAGTGCTTTGTAGGTTCTGGAACAGGGATGTATTAGTCCCTTGGAGCGTCCGCTCCTGAAGCAGCAATCCTGTCCGCACCTCCCTGCAGGAAGGTCACATCTTTTTCCGGGCCGGCAGTGGCCCTTAAGGTTTTAGGTGGGAAGTCCCACACCACTGGCACCTAGATGTTAGGCTAGCCTCTCTGCCCGGGAAGTCACAGCAGGGGCAGGTACACTTCAGGAAGCTCTCCCCGTTGACTTGGACTACCAGGAAGCCTCCTGGTAGTCGATATTGAGATCAGCAAAGAAAATGGAAGCAGGCACATGGTCTTTCTGAAGATGCAATTTAATGTGCCACCAAAGGGTCCAACATTTCGGCAAAAAATGTGGGCGTCGACATCCAGGAGCATGGTAGCAGTAATCATGGAGGGGTGAGTACTTATCGGTGTATATATAGTGGTGTGTTATGTGTATCCTGTAGCCCTCTCCTTGATAAAGGCAATTTTTGCCGAAACGTTGGACCCTTTGGTGGCATATTAAATTGCATCTTCAGAAAGACCGTGTGCCTGCTTCCATTTTCTTTGCTGATCTCCTTTGGGATGTCTGGACCTCCCTGGACACAGCGCACCGGCACTGGCAGATAAGTACCCCTGACCAGCACCTATTAGCGGTGTGCATGCACTTCCATATATGAGTCGATATTGAGACACAATACTCCCGCTCATTGTAGAGTGTAGCGTGGTAGTAGTGGGGATTAGCGCTTGCTCAGCTAGCTCAACACGAGGAACTGAGGGTGTGGTAGCTCGCATCTAGCTCCTCCCCCAGTGGTGACAGTCTTGTGTAGTACAGTGCCTCCCCCTGGTGGATCCAGGAGCACAAGCACATTGCAGCTGGGCGTGGCTTCAGCTTTCGCGCCGAACCACTCACAGTAGATGGGTGTGGCTTCGGCTTTCGCTGGTTAATATTAACTCACTGGTTCCTTGCAGAGGAGAAAGGTGGGGTGGCTCAAGTAGCCATGTGTATTAACCCTGGTTGCATATCTAAAGCCACGTGCTCACTTGTGTACTGTTTGTGGCGGGGGTATATTGGGACAGATTGAGGAGAGACACAACTCACTTGAGGGACCCTTGAGGAGGTGAAGGTGGGGCAGCTTGCGTGTTGTGTATTGATCCTTGATCCTGTAGAGGAGATATTGTCAATTTGACGGACCTTTGTAGAGGTGAAAAGTGGGAGCGCTTGAGGGCGTGAGTATTAACCCTTGTCCCGTATGCAGGTCGCGTGCTAGCAGGGGGTCGTACGTGACAAATGGTGGCATAGCGGTGGGATAACAATTTGTCACTTTTGTTAATATCAGAGCTTTTTAGTGGTTTGCGTTTATGCCTGCGAGATAAACGAAACATAAAAAAGTGACTGACATGTGTGAGACGTGCGAGAGATCACAGCTGACCTGTATGAGACGTGTGAGAGATCACAGCTGACCTGTATGAGACGTGCAAGAGATCACAGCTGACCTGCGTGAGATCACAGCTGACCTGTGTGAGACGTGCGAGAGATCACAGCTGACCCGTATGAGACGTGCAAGAGATCACAGCAGACCTGTGTGAGACGTGCGAGAGATGACAGCTGACCTGTGTGTTACGTGCGAGAGATCACAGCTGACCTGTGTGTGACGTGCGAGAGATCACAGCTGACCTGTGTAAAACGTTCGAGAGATCACAGCTGACCTGTGTAAAACGTGCGAGAGATCACAGCTGACCTGTGTCAGACGTGCGAGAGATCACAGCTGACCTGTGTGTTACTTGTGAGAGATCACAGCTAACCTGTGTGAAACGTGCGAGGGATCACAGCTAACCTGTGTGATACGTGCGAGAAATCACAGCTGACCTGTGTGAGGCGTGCGAGAGATCACAGCTGACTTGTTTGAGACGTGCGAGAGATCACAGCTAACCTGTGTGAGACTAGCAAGAGATCACAGCTGACCTGTGTGAGACGTGCGAGAAATCACAGCTGACCTGTGTGAGGCATGCGAGAGATCACAGCTGACTTGTTTGAGACGTGTGAGAGATCACAGCTAACCTGTGTGAGACGAGCGAGAGATCACAGCTGACCTGTGTGAGATGTGTGAGAGATCACAGCTGACCTGTATGAGACGTGCGAGAGATCACAGCTGACCTGTGTGAGATGTGTGAGAGATCACAGCTGACCTGTATGAGACGTGTGAGAGGTCACAGCTGACCTGTATGAGACGTACATGAGATCACAGCTGACCTGCGTGAGACGTGCGAGAGATCACAGCTGACCTGTGTGAGACGTGCGAGAGATCACAGCTGACCCGTTTGAGACGTGCGAGAGATCACAGCTGACCTGTGTGAGACGTGCGAGAGATGACAGCTGACCTGTGTGTTACATGCGAGAGATCACAGCTGACCTGTGTGTGACGTGCGAGAGATCACAGCTGACCTGTGTAAAACGTGCGAGAGATCACAGCTGACCTGTGTGAGACGTGCGAGAGATCACAGCTGACCTGTGTGAGACGTGTGAGAGATCACAGCTGACCTGTATGAAACGTGTGAGAGATCACAGCTGACCTGTATGAGACGTGCATGAGATCATAGCTGACCTGCGTGAGACAAGCGAGAGATCACAGCTGACCTGTGTGAGACGTGCGAGAGATCACAGCTGACCCAAATGAGACGTGCGAGGGATCACAGCTGACCTGTGTGTTACATGCGAGAGATCACAGCTGACCTGTGTGTGACGTGTGAGAGATCACAGCTGACCTGTGTAAAACGTGCGAGAGATCACAGCTGACCTGTGTGAGACGTGTGAGAAATCACAGCTGACCTGTGTGAGGCGTGCGAGAGATCACAGCTGACTTGTTTGAGACGTGCGAGAGATCACAGCTAAGCTGTGTGAGACGTGCGAGAGATCACAGCTGACCTGTGTGAGACGTGCGAGAAATCACAGCTGACCTGTGTGAGGCGTGCGAGAGATCACAGCTGACTTGTTTGAGACGTGCGAGAGATCACTGCTAACCTGTGTGAGACGCGCGAGAGATCACAGCTGACCTGTGTGAGACGTGCGAGAGATCACAGCTGACCTGTGTGAGACATACGAGATATCACAGCTGACTTGTGTGAGGCGTGAAAGAGATCACAGCTGACCTGTTTGAGACGTGCGAGAGATCACAGCTGACCTGTGTGAGACGTGTGAGAGATCACAGCTGACCTGTATGAGACGTGTGAGAGATCACAGCTGACCTGTATGAGACGTGCATGAGATCACAGCTGACCTGCGTGAGACATGCGAGAGATCACAGCTGACCCGTATGAGACGTGCGAGAGATCACAGCTGACCTGTGTGTTACGTGCGAGAGATCACAGCTGACCTGTGTAAAACGTGCGAGAGATCACAGCTGACCTGTGTCAGACGTGCGAGAGATCACAGCTGACCTGTGTGTTACGTGTGAGAGATCAAAGCAGACCTGTGTGAGACGTGCGAGGGATCACAGCTAACCTGTGTGAGACGTGCGAGAAATCACAGCTAACCTGTGTGAGGCGTGCGAGAGATCACAGCTGACTTGTTTGAGACGTGCGAGAGATCACAACTGACCTGTGTGAGACGTGCGAGAAATCACAGCTGACCTGTGTGAGGCGTGCGAGAGATCACAGCTGACTTGTTTGAGACGTGCGAGAGATCACAGCTAACCTGTGTGAGACGTGCGAGAGATCACAGCTGACCTGTATGAGACGTGCGAGAAATCACAGCTGACCTGTGTGAGGCGTGCGAGAGATCACAGCTGACTTGTTTGAGACGTGCGAGAGATCACAGCTAACCTGTGTGAGACGCGCGAGAGATCACAGCTGACCTGTGTGAGGCGTGCGAGAGATCACAGCTGACCTGTGTGAGGCATGCGAGAGATCACAGCTGACCTGTGTGAGGCGTGCGAGAGATCACAGCTGACCTGTGTGAGGCGTGCGAGAGATCACAGCTGACCTGTGTGAGGCGTGCGAGAGATCACAGCTGACCTGTGTGAGACATACGAGATATCACAGCTGACTTGTGTGAGGCGTGAAAGAGATCACAGCTGACCTGTTTGAGACGTGCGAGAGATCACAGCTGACCTGTGTGTTACGTGCGAGAGATCACAGCTGACCTGTGTGTTACGTGTGAGAGATCACAGCTAACCTGTGTGAAACGTGCGAGGGATCACAGCTAACCTGTGTGAGACTTGCGAGAGATCACAGCTGACCTGTGTGAGGCATGCGAGAGATCACAGCTGACTTGTTTGAGACGTGTGAGAGATCACAGCTAACCTGTGTGAGACGCGCGAGCGATCACAGCTGATCTGTGTGAGACGTGCGAGAAATCACAGCTGACCTGTGTGAGGCATGCGAGAGATCACAGCTGAGTTGTTTGAGACGTGTGAGAGATCACAGCTAACCTGTGTAAAACGTGCGAGAGATCACAGCTGACCTGTGTGAGACGTGCGAGAGATCACAGCTGACCTGTGTGAGACGTGTGAGAGATCACAGCTGACCTGTATGAGACGTGTGAGAGATCACAGCTGACCTGTATGAGACGTGCATGAGATCACAGCTGACCTGCGTGAGACGTGCGAGAGATCACAGCTGACCCGTATGAGACATGCGAGAGATCACAGCTGACCTGTGTGTTACATGCGAGAGATCACAGCTGACCTGTGTGTTATGTGCGAGAGATCACAGCTGACCTGTTTGAGACGTGCGAGAGATCACAGCTGACCTGTGTGAGATGTGCGAGAGATCACAGCTGACCTGTGTGAGACGTGCGAGAGATCGCAGCTGACTTCTGTGAGACGTGCGAGAGATCACAGCTGACCTGTTTGAGACGTGCGAGAGATCACAGTTAACCTGTGTGAGACGTGCGACAGATCACAGCTAACCTGCGTGAGACGTGCAAGAGATCACAGCTGACCTGTGTGAGACGTGCGAGAGATCACAGCTGACCTGTTTGAGACATGCGAGAGATCACAGCTGACCTGTGTGTTACGTGCGAGAGATCACAGCTGACCTGTATGAGACGTGCGAGAAATCACAGCTGACCTGTGAGACGTGCGAGAGATCACATCTGACCGGTGTGAGACGTGCGAGAGATCACAGCTGACCTGTGTGAGACGTGCGAGAGATCACAGCTGACCTGTGTGAGACGTGCGAGAGATCACAGCTGACCTGTGTGAGACGTGCAAGAGATCACAGCTGACCTGTATTAGACATGCGAGAGATCACAGCTGACCTGTTTGAGATGTGCGAGAGATCACAGCTGACCTGTATGAGACGTGCGAGAGATCACAGCTGACCTGTGTGAGACGTGCGAGAGATCACAGCTGACCTGTGTGAGACGTGCGAGAGATCACAGCTGACCAGTATGAGACGTGCGAGAGATCACAGCTGAACTGTGTATTACGTGCGAGAGATCACAGCTGACCTGTATGAGACATGCGAGAAATCACATCTGACCTGTGTGAGACGTGCGAGAGATCACAGCTGACCTGTGTGAGGCGTGCGAGAGATCACAGCTGACCTGTATGAGACGTGCGAGAAATCACAGCTGACATGTGTGAGACGTGCGAGAGATCACATCTGACCTGTGGGAGACGAGTGAGAGATCACAGCTGACCTGTGTGAGACGTGCGAGAGATCACATCTGACCGGTGTGAGACGTGCGAGAGATCACAGCTGACCTGTGTGAGACGTGCGAGAGATCACAGTTGACCTGTGTGAGACGTGCAATAGATCACAGCTGACCTGTGTGAGACGTGCGAGAGATCACAGCTGACCCATATGAGACGTGCGAGAGATCACAGCTGACCTGTGTGTTACATGCGAGAGATCACAGCTGACCTGTGTGTGACGTGCGAGAGATCACAGCTGACCTGTGTCAGACGTGCGAGAGATCACAGCTGACCTTTGTGTTACGTGCGAGAAATCACAGCTGACCTGTGTGAGGCGTGCGAGAGATCACAGCTGACTTGTTTGAGACGTGCGAGAGATCACAGCTGACCTGTGTGAGACGTGCGAGAAATCACAGCTGACCTGTGTGAGGCGTGCGAGAGATCACAGCTGACTTGTTTGAGACGTGCGAGAGATCAAAGCTAACCTGTGTGAGACGTGCGAGAGATCACAGCTGACCTGTGTGAGACGTGCGAGAAATCACATCTGACCTGTGTGAGGCATGCGAGAGATCACAGCTGACCTGTGTGAGACGTGCGAGAGATCACAGCTGACCTGTGTGAAACGTGCGAGAGATCACAGCTAAGCTGTGTGAGACGTGCGAGAGATCACAGCTGACCAGTATGAGACGTGCGAGAGATCACAGCTGACCTATGTGTTACGTGCGAGAGATCACAGCTGACCTGTGTGAGACGTGCGAGAGATCACAGCTAAGCTGTGTGAGACGTGCGAGAGATCACAGCTGACCAGTATGAGACGTGCGAGAGATCACAGCTGACCTGTGTGTTATGTGCGAGAGATCACAGCTGACCAGTATGAGATGTGCGAGAGATCACAGCTGACCTGTGTGAGGCGTGCGAGAGATCACAGCTAACCTGAGTGTTACGTGTCAGAGATCACAGTTGACCTTTGTGACCTGGGATGGCAACCACGGACAGCTGGGGGTGGATAAGACCTTCGTGTTAGTGCGGGACCGATTCCTCTGGCCCAAAATGCAAGAGTCCGTAAGGTGTATCCAGCGAAAGACACTGCCCACCCGTGCAGCCGCAATGGGCATCTGAAAAGCTCTGGTCCCTTGGATCTAGTCTGCATGGACTTCTTGTGTATAGAGCCAGACTCAAGAGGTATCGGGAATGTCCTGGTAGTGACAGACCACTACTCTCGCTACTCTCAAGCGTTCCCGACAAAAGATCAGAAGGCTCTCCCAATCCCCCAAATATTGTGGGAGAAGTATTTTATACACCACAATCTGCAGAATCTCATGCACTCCGATCAGGGAAAGGACTTCAAGAGCAAGCTCATCAAGGAGCTTCTCAACCTGCTCAATATCAAGAAGTCTAGGACCACTCCATATCATCCAGAGGGGACAGTCTGCCGGAGAGGTTCAACCCAACATTGCTAGACATGCTAGGCACCCCAAAGGGCTCTCCACGGCCGAATGGAGCAAGCACATTGAAGCACTGATGTATGTGTACAAGGCACCAGGCATGAATCTACGGGGTACACACCATACTTCATGATGTTCGGGCGAGAGGCACGACTGCCTGTGGACATCCGTCTTCGGGTATCTACCGATGGGGTACCAAATATTGCTCACTATCGATACGTGAAGCGACTTCAGGATAGACTGCACCGCGCCTATCAGCCACCGGAAAAGACCTCGGCCCATCTGAACGCCTGCAACATGCAAAGGTATGACCACAATGTCCGATATCGGGAACTTCGTCCTGGAAACGCTGTTCTCCCACGCAATTTAGGGATTCCCGGCAAACACAAGCTGGCCGACCACTGGCGCGATGTGATCTTCTAAGTAGAATCCCAAATGCCAGGTCTACCGTATACGAGACGCAGATGGACGGGTAAAGGTTTGGCACAGGAACCACTTGTTGCCCATTCCACAAGTGGGAGAAAGTGACTTTGAAACAGAGACCACCGTAACTGCCCCTGAGCCAGAAGAGTCCGCTGAGATTCCCGCCTCGGTAACCAAATCCACCCAAGATCCTTTGGAAGGCACATCCAACACATTCAATAGAGACTGGTGGGCACCTCCTGAAGGAGCCCTTGGTAATGGGCCTGCGCCTCATGTACCCTCGCCCGTGGCTTCAACCAGCTGTCCTCTGGATCCCAGAAGCCCAAGTTTTGTGCCCTATAGAGACTTTACAGAGACTGAGTTGCCACTTGGAGGTGGGAATTACTGAAGAAGAGCCTCACAGAACCAGTGAGTGATTCGCCCTCCCAATAGAGGCGTATGATTTGTTAGGGGCACCCCATTATGAGTCTCAGCAGCTGGCTAAGAGTAAGCTGGCCTCAGTTATCCATATGCTTGATGAGATGTATAATATTGTTTAAAGTGCTGCATTCGTTAAGTTGTATAATATATGCACAGCATTTTTATATATAAATTGTGTGATATGTTATGTTGTTCCCAAGCGGGAATGTTGGAGTCTCCACCAGGGGGAGGATGTAGCCAGGTCCCCTTTCTCCCTGTGAGCATGGGGGGACGCTACAGGGAGATGCCGGGTACCACCGGCGTGGCAAGCGGACCCGGCACGGTGCCAGCTACTCTGTGGGAGGTCTGCGGCTGTATCAGGAGCTGCTAGAGCTCCGGGGCGGTTCGGCACTACAGGCGGTGGCCATCTTTGTTAAGGGCGCATGCGCAATGGCTAAGGCAGTGCGGTGGCCATTAGACAAGCTCTGCACGGGACTACAAGTCCCAGCAGCCCCAAGGGCTGCTTACCACATGAGTGAGGACAGCCAATAGGGCTCCAGGACAGTAAAGGATACATTTGGTGCGCTAGGAGCACCACGCCAGTCGGAGAAGGGATGCAGAGGGTAAGGTGGTGTCTGAGTGCAAGTGGCTCCCAGACTAGGCCAGATACCCCCTTTAGGCCCCAGCTAGGCCCGACTCACATCAGATTGTGGCTGCTACAGGGAAAGTTAAGAAGATGATCCAGGGCACAGCGCATTTCGGCAAAAATAATTTATTGTCATAACACGACGTTTCGGCTCCGACAAGGCCTTTATCAAGTGACGGGCAGTCATTGTCAGGGCCGAAACGTCGTGTTATGACAATAAATTATTTTTTGCTGAAATGCGCTGTGCCCTGGATCATCTTCTTAACTTCAATATACAGAACTGCTTCAGATAGGCTATCCCTGAACCAGGTGCACCGGTGTCAAAACGCAAGTATCATTTATTTGCTTTATTTTTGAATTATACAGGTGTGCAGTACTATCTCTTTTATATGCTACAGGGAAAGTCCATAGCTAGGGACGTTTCCCCAGTAGCTGCCTATAGTTAGCGTATAGCACCAGTGAGACGTCACGTGGTGATTACGGCCTGTGGTCTGGGACCAGACCACCCACGATATAGACTCTTAAAGGTGAGACCCTCCAACGGGAGTTCACCCCCCGGACAGGCGGACTCCTTCGCGGACGATGACATCGCTGGATCAGCGGATCCCTGTTTGTTGTTCAGCAGTACCCGGGTGCTGGAGCGTCTGGGCAGGTACCACACCAAGGGCAACAACGGTTCACGGGATAGCGCTATTCCATACACGTTTGGGTGGGGCCTGACATTGGGGAAAGGACATCAGGGATATTGCTGCCAAGAACCCTATGTACTTTGGGGACATACAGCTGGTGTATTGGGGTTGTGTGGGCTATTTACTGTGGGGTACAGGTTGATTATCCTACTTTCAGTAAAACCAGGTTTTATATACTCTCGGTGTGAATATTATAGGTATTGTTCCTGTGAGGGGTTTATCTCGCTTCGCTGGGATCCCTCTCAGGTGGAGGCGCTGCACCGAGGCGACCAAGCGACACCCTAGACTCCCAGAGGTGGAGGCTCAGGCCTTCTGGTAGCCAAACAGGTAACAGAAGTACTGGTGATTTCTTTAGTTATGGGGAAAAGGGGCTACACTTAAAATGAAGATTGTTCTCCATTTAAACGGAAAATCTCTGATTTGGTAAAGTTAATCTTGTACCCCGAGAAGGATGGTAAAACTGTCAGAGATTGAATGATTAGATGAACCTGCATATACGGGCCCTGCCGGAATAACAGAAAATCATCGGCATATAAAGCTAATTTAAGTTCTCTGTTTCCAAACTTTAGACTTTGAAGTATATCTCGTAGCCATATAGTTAGTGGTTCTATAGCGAGATCAAAGAGTTATGGTTGGTAAGAGCGGACAACTCTGTCTGGTGCCTGTATTCAGCAAGAAAGATTTAGATTGAACCCTGTCACGGGAGACCAGACTATTACACCAGTATCACAAATACGAGGCTGCTATGTGCCGCAAGTGCTCATGCCGTGTCTTATTAAAAACTGCCAGGTCCTCCAGCTATGCCCGGGCATATCTCTGCATCCCTTACAGCAATCTGTTGGCCAGGTGTTGGAATGTAGGTGGAGCATTCTTCATCCCAGATGGCATCACGTAGAACTCGTATAAGCCATTCGGTGATGAACGCCAACTTCTTAGTAGCCTCTGGGATCAACGGGGTCTGTCAGTACTGGCTCAGATCCATGGTGGACAAATACCTGGCCCCTGCGAGCTCATCCGGTAGCTCATCCATGCAGGGCATGAGGAATGCACCGGTGACAGTCTGGGCATTAAGCTGCGGGTAGTCCACACAGAACTTTTTTTGGAACTACGACTACCGTAGATATCCAAAGAACATTAGATTAGACAGAGCTAGTATGTCCTCAATCTCTCTCTCTCTCCGTACACTGTTGAGCCTTGGCGGAGACCCAGTAGGCTGACTTGCAGATAGGGTGCTGATCGCCGGTGTTGACTGGGTGATCAGCTAGGTGGGTCCTGCCTGGCTTGTTTGTAAAAAGGACCCGGTACCTTCCTAATACTTCTCTCATCTGCGCAGTTGGGGAGCAGTGAGGTGTGTCCCAATTCCCACATGATTCACAGATCCTCCCTGCAGGGCTTCCCTGAGGAGATTGGGCTGAGCGTTACTAGCCGGCTCACCCAGCGGTGAGCTACAAACGGCCATCATCACCGGCTCATTCGAAGGGTATGCCTCCAACTTATTTATTTTACATCCTTGTTTTGCTCAATCATATGATCCTGGTATAAATGTGTTGATAAACCTGGTATCCCGTGACAGGCTTTATTTACCGGTGGCAGCGGCGGGATAGATTGAGCCTATGGTATAGCATCCTGCCAGATTTTATAGCATAGTGGGAAGCTCGAAGATTGCGAGCTCCCAAAACAAGCGGTAACTTACACACGTCTCACAAGAGCACAAAAAAAGACAGATTCCCTTTGCCACCTAACTTAGCGCCTGCGGGCGAACATGGATACGCAATCGGACCACCAGTTTTAACAAGTTCGTGGATGGCACAGACAAAATCGGTGGGTTTTTAAGTGACTTTGAGACCAAATGTCGATGGTACCGGGTGCCGCCACGGGACTGGGCGATTGCACCCCTTGTTGTCCGGAGTGGCCAAAGAGACTCTGCAGACAATCCCACCAGACGATCGGGATGACTACAAGCATGTTAAAGCAATGCTGCTGATGCAGTATTCCCTCACCCCAGAAGCTTAACGGGGCATGTTCAGGACAGGGGAGCGATACCCCCGGGAGTCCTATGTCCGGTACGGGGCCCGCATGGCATTGCATGGGACCCAGTGGGTGGAGGGTTGTGGTGCCACCAAATACCACACGTTACTGGACTTGATCTTTCAGGAACAGTTGCTGCAGCAGTGTCCCTCGGACGTGAGGACATGGGTCTTTAACCGGAAACCTAAGACACCCAGGAACCAGCAGCGGAGACGGGAGCACATCAGGTTGCACCAGTCGGGTTGCAATCCAACGATGTCCAGCAGAACCATCTGCGGAGAGTGACCATCGGAGATCGCCAAGTGGACGGCTTGCTTGACCCTGGTGTCACTGTTACCCTGGTCCGACCCGATATGGTCCAGCCAGAGGATTTGCTCCCGGGCACCGGGATGCAAGTGACCATGCCAGACGGAGGACTGGGGTTCATCCAGGTTGCACGGGTCTTTTTGGATTGGGGTGCCGGACGTGGCATGGAGGAGGTGGGGGTATTGCCTGGGTTAGATGCTGAGGTCCTACTTGGCAATGACCTGGGGCATGTAACCTGTGTGTTTACAGCGACGCTGGCTCCTTGTGCAGCGATCAACATAAGCCAGTCAGCAGGGATCACACCTGCAGAACCCACTGTCCCCCTGCATTTGGGACCTACAGTTCCAGCGGTCTCTGCGGAGACCAGACAGGTAAGCCAGACTGAGTCGCGACAATGTACTTACTTACCTACTCCTTTACCTGTCCCCGTTTCCCCCGACTTAGAGACTAAGAGGGGGTGGCCAGAATTAGGGTCACAGTTTAGGGATGCAGTGACGTCTGACCCCAGCTTAGAAGGCATGAGACTCCGGGCGTCCGAGTCTAAAGCAAGCGAGGAGACAGACCACTTTCTGTGGCACCGCAGGCTCTTATATAGAGAGCAGGGGTCTACCGGGTTAGATAGAGTCTGGACGGGTAGATGACCGTTAGTGGTACCCAGGGAGTATAAGCAACAGTTGTTACAGGTAGCCCACTCCATACCACTAGCGGGGCATCAGGGGGTCACTCGAACGAGAGCCCGGCTGTTGCAGCCTTACTACTGGCCGGGGGCATCAGGGGCTGTGGCAGATTTCTGCCGGTCCTGTGATGTCTGCCAGCGAGTGGGTAAGCGGGTGATCGTGTGAAGGCACCCCTGATCCTGTTAACGGTAAGTGGGGAACCCTTTCAGCGGGTAGCTATGGACATAGTGGGAGTCCTCATGTTCCCCAGCTGGACGAGCAAGCGTTACATCCTCACAGTGGTGGATTTTGCCACCCGGTACCCTGAGGCTGTATGTAAGGTATTGGGAGTTAGGTGATAGGTATGGGGAGTTAGGTGATAGGTATTGGGAGTTAGGTGTTAGGTATGGGGAGTTAGGTGTTAGGTATGGGGAGTTAGGTGTTAGGTACGGGGAGTTAGGTGTTAGGTATGGGGAGTTAGGTGATAGGTACGGGGAGTTAGGTGTTAGGTATGGGGAGTTAGGTGATAGGTATGGGGAGTTAGGTGTTAGGTATGGGGAGTTAGGTGATAGGTACGGGGAGTTAGGTGTTAGGTATGGGGAGTTAGGTGATAGGTATGGGGAGTTAGGTTATAGGTATGGGGAGTTAGGTGTTAGGTATGGGGAGTTAGGTGATAGGTATGGGGAGTTAGGTGATAGGTACGGGGAGTTAGGTGTTAGGTATGGTGAGTTAGGTGATAGATATGGGGAGTTAGGTTATAGGTATGGGGAGTTAGGTGTTAGGTATGGGGAGTTAGGTGATAGGTATGGGGAGTTAGGTGATAGGTATGGGGAGTTAGGTGTTAGGTATGGGGAGTTAGGTGATAGGTATGGGGAGTTAGGTGTTAGGTATGGGGAGTTAGGTGATAGGTATGGGGAGTTAGGTGTTAGGTATGGGGAGTTAGGTGATAGGTATGGGGAGTTAGGTGTTAGTTATGGGGAATTAGGTGTTAGGTATGGGGAGTTAGGTGTTAGGTATGGGGAGTTAGGTGTTAGGTATGGGGAGTTAGGTGATAGGTATGGGGAGTTAGGTGATAGATATGGGGAGTTAGGTTATAGGTATGGGGAGTAAGGTGCTAGGTATGGGGAGTTAGGTGATAGGTATGGGGAGTTAGGTGATAGATATGGGGAGTTAGGTTATAGGTATGGGGAGTTAGGTGATAGGTATGGGGAGTTAGGTGTTAGGTATGGGGAGTTAGGTGATAGGTATGGGGAGTTAGGTGATAGGTATTAGGAGTTAGGTGATAGGTATGGGGAGTTAGGTGATAGGTATTAGGAGTTAGGTGATAGGTATGGGGAGTTAGGTGATAGGTATGGGGAGTTAGGTGTTAGGTATGGGGAGTTAGGTGTTAGGTACGGGGAGTTAGGTGTTAGGTATGGGGAGTTAGGTGATAGGTACGGGGAGTTAGGTGTTAGGTATGGGGAGTTAGGTGATAGGTATGGGGAGTTAGGTGTTAGGTATGGGGAGTTAGGTGATAGGTACGGGGAGTTAGGTGTTAGGTATGGGGAGTTAGGTGATAGGTATGGGGAGTTAGGTTATAGGTATGGGGAGTTAGGTGTTAGGTATGGGGAGTTAGGTGATAGGTATGGGGAGTTAGGTGATAGGTACGGGGAGTTAGGTGTTAGGTATGGTGAGTTAGGTGGTAGATATGGGGAGTTAGGTTATAGGTATGGGGAGTTAGGTGTTAGGTATGGGGAGTTAGGTGATAGGTATGGGGAGTTAGGTGATAGGTATGGGGAGTTAGGTGTTAGGTATGGGGAGTTAGGTGATAGGTATGGGGAGTTAGGTGTTAGGTATGGGGAGTTAGGTGATAGGTATGGGGAGTTAGGTGTTAGGTATGGGGAGTTAGGTGATAGGTATGGGGAGTTAGGTGTTAGTTATGGGGAATTAGGTGTTAGGTATGGGGAGTTAGGTGTTAGGTATGGGGAGTTAGGTGTTAGGTATGGGGAGTTAGGTGATAGGTATGGGGAGTTAGGTGATAGATATGGGGAGTTAGGTTATAGGTATGGGGAGTAAGGTGCTAGGTATGGGGAGTTAGGTGATAGGTATGGGGAGTTAGGTGATAGATATGGGGAGTTAGGTTATAGGTATGGGGAGTTAGGTGATAGGTATGGGGAGTTAGGTGTTAGGTATGGGGAGTTAGGTGATAGGTATGGGGAGTTAGGTGATAGGTATTAGGAGTTAGGTGATAGGTATGGCGAGTTAGGTGATAGGTATGGGGAGTTAGGTGTTAGGTATGGGGAGTTAGGTGTTAGGTATGGGGAGTTAGGGTTAGGGTTAGGGTTAGGGGGAGTTAGGTGATAGGTATGGGGAGTTAGGTGTTAGGTATGGGGAGTAAGGTGTTAGGTATGGGGAGTTAGGTGTTAGGTATGGGGAGTTAGGTGATAGGTATGGGGAGTAAGGTGTTAGGTATGGGGAGTTAGGTGTTAGGTATGGGGAGTTAGGTGATAGGTATGGGGAGTTAGGTGATAGGTATGGGGAGTTAGGTGTTAGGTATGGGGAGTTAGGTGATAGGTATTGGGAGTTAGGTGTTAGGTATGGGGAGTTAGGTGTTAGGTATGGGGAGTTAGGTGATAGGTATGGGGAGTTAGGTGTTAGGTATGGGGAGTTAGGTGATAGATATGGGGAGTTAGGTGTTAGGTATGGGGAGTTAGGTGATAGGTATGGGGAGTTAGGTGTTAGGTATGGGGAGTTAGGTGATAGGTATGGGGAGTTAGGTGTTAGGTATGGGGAGTTAGGTGTTAGGTATGGGGAGTTAGGTGTTAGGTATGGGGAGTTAGGTGTTAGGTATGGGGAGTTAGGTGATAGGTATGGGGAGTTAGGTGATAGGTATGGGGAGTTAGGTGTTAGGTATGGGGAGTTAGGTGATAGATATGGGGAGTTAGGTGTTAGGTATGGGGAGTTAGGTGATAGGTATGGGGAGTTAGGTGTTAGGTATGGGGAGTTAGGTGATAGGTATGGGGAGTTAGGTGTTAGGTATGGGGAGTTAGGTGTTAGTTATGGGGAGTTAGGTGTTAGGTATGGGGAGTTAGGTGTTAGGTATGGGGAGTTAGGTGTTAGGTATGGGGAGTTAGGTGTTAGGTATGGGGAGTTAGGTGATAGGTATGGGGAGTTAGGTGTTAGGTATGGGGAGTTAGGTGATAGGTATGGTGAGTTAGGTGTTAGGTATGGGGAGTTAGGTGATAGGTATGGGTAGTTAGGTGATAGGTATGGGGAGTTAGGTGATAGGTATGGGGAGTTAGGTGTTAGTTATGGGGAGTTAGGTGTTAGGTATGGGGAGTTAGGTGTTAGGTATGGGGAGTT
Organism: Ascaphus truei; assembly: GCF_040206685.1. Lineage (NCBI taxonomy): Eukaryota > Metazoa > Chordata > Amphibia > Anura > Ascaphidae > Ascaphus > Ascaphus truei. The sequence goes on from NW_027456947.1 coordinate 90,649, forward strand.
AGGGGTTAGGTATGGGGAGTTAGGTGTTAGGTATGGGGAGTTAGGTGATAGGTATGGGGAGTTAGGTGATAGGTATGGGGAGTTAGGTGATAGGTATGGGGAGTTAGGTGATAGGTATGGGGAGTTAGGTGTTAGTTATGGGGAGTTAGGTGTTAGGTATGGGGAGTTAGGTGATAGGTATGCGGAGTTAGGTGATAGGTATGGGGAGTTAGGTGATAGGTATGGGGAGTTAGGTGTTAGGTATGGGGAGTTAGGTGATAGGTATGGGGAGTTAGGTGATAGGTATGGGGAGTTAGGTGATAGATATGGGGAGTTAGGTGATAGGTATGGGGAGTTAGGTGATAGGTATGGGGAGTTAGGTGTTAGGTATTGGGAGTTAGGTGATAGGTATGGGGAGTTAGGTGATAGGTATGGGGAGTTAGGTGTTAGGTATGGGGAGTTAGGTGTTAGGTATGGGGAGTTAGGTGTTAGGTATGGGGAGTTAGGTGTTAGGTATGGGGAGTTAGGTGTTAGGTATGGGGCGATCGGTGTTACGGTATGGGGCGTTAGGTGATAGGACTGGGCCTACGGTGTACGGTCTGGGGCGTTACGGTGATACGGTCTGGGGAGTTCGGTGATAGGTATGGGGCGTTCGGAGTACGGACTGGAGCGTTCGGTGATCGGTACTGGGGAGTTAGGTGATCGGTACTGGGGAGTTAGGTGCTACGGTATGGGCGAGTTCGGAGCTAGGTATGGGGCGTACGGAGTCTCAGGTTGGGGAGCATCAGTGATCGGTCATGGGGGTGCTCTGTGTACGGTCTGGGGTGTTACGGCCTCGGCGCGCACTATCCTAAGATTGGCCTGGGGGTGCGCGGTACCGGGCGTACCCGTATCGGGAGTTGGGTGAGCGCGTCATGGGGGTGTTAGTGATGGGAGTTACAGGTATCGGGTGTTATTTATGGGGGTGTTGGGTGAGAGGTATGGGGGTGTTGGTGATGGGAGTTACAGGTATCGGGTGTTATTTATGGGGGTGTTGGGTGAAAGGTATGGGGGTGTTAGTGATGGGAGTTACAGGTATCGGGTGTTATTTATGGGGGTGTTGGGTGAGAGGTATGGGGGTGTTAGTGATGGGAGTTACAGGTATCGGGTGTTGGGTGAGAGGTATGGGGGTGTTAGTGATGGGAGTTACAGGTATCGGGTGTTATTTATGGGGGTGTTGGGTGAGAGGTATGGGGGTGTTAGTGATGGGAGTTACAGGTATCGGGTGTTATTTATGGGGGTGTTGGGTGAGAAGCATGGGGGTGTTAGCAGTGGGGGGTGGGAGATATGGGGAGGAGAGGCGTGTGTGACGTGGATAGAGGACTCGTTCCTATAGGAGAAGGTCGATCTTTTGATCTGTTCTTTGCCTTGAAAATCTATTCTCTGAGACAAGTGTCAGGTCTCAGTACAGCTGTCCCTTTGTTCCCTCCCCCCCCCCCCTATCCCCCAGCCTGACATGCAGGTACACAAGTACACAAGGTCAAGTGCCAGCTGAGTATCCACCCGCAGTCTGACAATGGCCACGTGGCAGATACAGAGATGATACCAGCTGATGGGATTGTTGGGGTCAGTGTGTGGGGGAATTAACCCTTACTGCTGTTCTGGCTCCTCTGATGCTGAAAGGGTTAAGAAGAAAATAAACCCTACACTTATGACACCCAACACCCCCATACCTAACACCCCCCAACACCCCCATACCTAACACCCCCCAACACCCCCATACCTAACACCCCCCAACACCCCCATACCTAACACCCCCCAACACCCCCATACCTAACACCCCCCAACACCCCTATACCTAACACCCCCCAACACACCCATACCTAACACCCCCCCAACACCCCCATACCTATCACCCCCCAACACCCCCATACCTAACACCCCCCAACACCCCCATACCTAACACCCCCCAACACCCCCATACCTAACACCCCCCAACACACCCATACCTAACACCCACCAACACACCCATACCTAACACCACCCAACACCCCCTATACCTAACACCCCCAACACCCCCATACCTAACACCCCCCAACACCCCCATACCTAACACCCACCAACACACCCATACCTAACACCCCCCAACACCCCCATACCTAACACACCCCCATACATAACACACCCCCATACATAACACACCCCCATACCTAACACCACCCAATGCCCCCATACCTAACACCCCCCAACACCCCCATACCTAACACCCCCCAACACACCCATACCTAACACCACCCAACACCCCCTATACCTAACACCCCCAACACCCCCATACCTAACACCCCCCAACACCCCCATACCTAACACCCACCAACACACTCATACCTAACACCCCCCAACACCCCCATACCTAACACACCCCCATACCTAACACACCCCCATACCTAACACCACCCAACACCCCCATACCTAACACCCCCCAACACACCCATACCTAACACCACCCAATGCCCCCATACCTAACACCCCCAACACCCCCAACACCCCCATACCTAACAACCGCCAACACACCCATACCTAACACCCCCCAACACCCCCATACCTAAACACCCCCATACCTAACACCCCCCAACACTCCCCCATACCTAACACCCCCCAACACACCCATACCTAACACCCCCAACACCCCCATACCTAACACCCCCAACACACCCATAACTAACACCCCCAACACCCCCTATACCTAACACCCCCCAACACCCCCTATACCTAACACCCCCAAACACCACCATACCTAACACCCCCCAACACACCCATACCTATCACCCCCCAACACCCCCATACCTAACACCCCCAACACACCCATAACTAACACCCCCCAACACCCCCATACCTAACAACCCCCAACACACCCTATACCTAACACCCCCAACACACCCTTACCTAACACCCCTCAACACCCCCATACCTAACACCCCCCAACACACCCTATACCTAACACCCCCCAACACACCCTATACCTAACACACCCCCATACCTAACACCCCCCAACACACCCATACCTAACACCCCCCAACACCACCATACCTAACACCCCCCAACACAACCATACCTAACACCACCCAATGCCCCAATACCTAACACCCCCCAACACCCCCATACCTAACACCCCCCAACACCACCATACCTAACACCACCCAATGCCCCCATACCTAACACCCCCCCAACGCCCTCATACCTAACACCCCCCCAACGCCCTCATACCTAACACCTTCCGAACAGCCCCATACCTAACACCCCCCAACACCCCCATACCCAACACCCCCCAACACCCCCATACCTAACACCCCCAACACCCCCATACCTAACACCCCCCAACACCACCATACCTAACACCCCCAACACCCCCATACCTAACACCCCCCAACACCCCCATACCTAACACCCCCCAACACCACCATACCTAACACCCCCCAACACCACCATACCTAACACCACCCAATGCCCCCATACCTAACACCCCAACACCCTCATACCTAACACCCCCCCAACGCCCTCATACCTAACACCCCCCAACACCCCCATACCTAACACCCCCCAACACCACCATACCTAACACCCCCAACACCCCCATACCTAATACCCCCAACACCCCCATACCTAACACCCCCCAAAACATCCATACCTACCACCCCCCCAACACCCCCATACCTAACACCCCCCAACACCACCATACCTAACACCCCCCAAAACATCCATACCTACCATCCCCCCAACACCCCCATACCTAACACCCCCCAACACCACCATACCTAACACCCCCCAACGCCCTCATACCTAAAAAAAAAACAACGCCCTCATACCTAACACCCCCCCAACGCCCCCATACATAACACCCCCCAACACTCCCATACCTAACACCCCCATACCTACTATACATACAGACACACACCTCTCCCCCTCCTCATATAGACACACTCCTCTCCCCCTCCTCATACACACACCTCTCCCCCTCCTCATATAGACACACACCTCTCCCCCTCCTCATGCAGACACACACCTCTCCCCCCTCCTCATGCAGACGCACACCTCTCCCCCTCCTCATTCTGACACACACCTCTCCCCCTCCTCATACAGACACACACCTCTCCCCCTCCTCATACAGACGCACACCTCTTCCCCTCCTCATTCTGACACACACCTCCCCCTCCTCATACAGACACACACCTCTCCCCCTCCTCATACAGACACACTCCTCTCCCCCTCCTCATACAGACACACACCTCTCCCCCTCCTCATATAGACACACACCTCTCCCCCTCCTCATGCAGACACACACCTCTCCCCCCTCCTCATGCAGACGCACACCTCTCCCCCTCCTCATTCTGACACACACCTCTCCCCCTCCTCATACAGACACACACCTCTCCCCCTCCTCATACAGACGCACACCTCTTCCCCTCCTCATTCTGACACACACCTCTCCCCCTCCTCATACAGACACACACCTCTCCCCCTCCTCACACAGACGCACACCTCTCCCCCTCCTCATACAGACACACACCACTCCCCTCCTCATACAGACACACACCTCTCCCCCTCCTCATACAGACACACACCTCTGCCCCTCCTTACACAGACAGACACCTCTCCCCCCTCCTCATACAGACACACACCTCTCCCCATCCTCATACAGACACACACCTGTCTCCCTCCTCATACAGACACACACCTCTCCCCTCCTCATACAGATACACACCTCTCCCCCTCCTCATACAGACACACACCTCTCCCCCTCCTCACACAGACGCACACCTCTCCCCCTCCTCATACAGACACACACCTCTCCCCTCCTCATACAGACACACACCTCTCCCCCTGCTCATACAGACACACACCTCTCCCCCTCCTCACACAGACAGACACCTCTCCCCCCTCCTCATACAGACGCACACCTCTCCCCCTCCTCATACTGACACACACCTCTCCCCCTCCTCATACAGACACACACATCTCCCCTCCTCATACAGACACACACCTCTCCCCCTCCTCATACAGACACACACCTCTCCCCTCCTCATACAGACACACACCTCTCCCCCTGCTCATACAGACACACACCTCTCCCCCTCCTCACACAGACAGACACCTCTCCCCCCTCCTCATACAGACGCACACCTCTCCCCCTCCTCATACTGACACACACCTCTCCCCCTCCTCATACAGACACACACATCTCCCCTCCTCATACAGACACACACCTCTCCCCCTCCTCATACAGACACACACCTCTCCCCTCCTCATACAGACACACACCTCTCCCCCTGCTCATACAGACACACACATCTCCCCTCCTCATACAGACACACACCTCTCCCCCTCTTCATACAGACAAACACCTCTCCCCTCCTCATACAGACACACACCTCTCCCCCTCCTCATACAGACACACACCTCTCCCCCTCCTCATACAGACACACACCTCTCCCCCCTCATACAGTCACACACCTCTCCCCCTCCTCATACAGACACACACCTCTCCCCTTCCTCATACAGACACACACCTCTCCCCCTCCTCATACAGACACACACCTCTCCCCTTCCTCATACAGTCACACACCTCTCCCCCTCCTCATACAGACACACACCTCTCCCCTTCCTCATACAGACACACACCTCTCCCCCTCCTCATACAGACGCACACCTCTCCCCCTCCTCATACTGACACACACCTCTCCCCTCCTCATACAGACGCACACCTCTCCCCCTCCTCATACAGACACACACCTCTCCCCTCCTTCTCAGACAGCCACACACCTCTCCCCCTCCTCATACAGACACACACCTCTCCCCCCTCCTCATACAGACACACACCTCTCCCCCTCCTCATACAGACACACACCTCTCCCCTCCTTCTCAGACAGCCACACACCTCTCCCCCTCCTCATACAGACACACACCTCCCCCCTCCTCATACAGACACACACCTCTCCCCTCCTCATACAGACACACACCTCTCCCCTCCTTCTCAGACAGCCACACACCTCTCCCCCTCCTCATACAGACACACACCTCTCCCCTCCTCATACAGACACACACCACTCCCCCTCCTCATACAGACACACACCTCTACCCTCCTCATACAGACACACACCTCTCCCCCTCCTCATACAGACACACACCTCTCCCCCCTCCTCATACAGATACACACCTCTCCCTCCTCCTCATACAGACACACACCTCTCCCCCTCCTCATACAGACACACACCTCTCCCCTCCTTCTCAGACAGCCACACACCTCTCCCCCTCCTCATACAGACACACACCTCCCCCCTCCTCATACAGACACACACCTCTCCCCTCCTCATACAGACACACACCTCTCCCCTCCTTCTCAGACAGCCACACACCTCTCCCCCTCCTCATACAGACACACACCTCTCCCCTCCTCATACAGACACACACCACTCCCCCTCCTCATACAGACACACACCTCTACCCTCCTCATACAGACACACACCTCTCCCCCTCCTCATACAGACACACACCTCTCCCCCCTCCTCATACAGATACACACCTCTCCCTCCTCCTCATACAGACACACACCTCTCCCCCTCCTCATACAGACACACACCGCTCCCCCCTCCTCATACAGACACACACCTCTCTCCCCCTCCTCATACAGACACACACCTCTCCCCCTCCTCATACAGACACACACATCTCCCCCTCCTCATACAGACACACACCTCTCCCCCCTCATACAGACACACACCTCTCCCCCCTCATACAGTCACACACCTCTCCCCCTCCTCACACAGACAGACACCTCTCCCCCTCCTCATACAGACACACACATCTCCCCCTCCTCATACAGACACACACCTCTCCCCCCTCATACAGACACACACCTCTCCCCCCTCATACAGTCACACACCTCTCCCCCTCCTCACACAGACAGACACCTCTCCCCCTCCTCATACAGACACACAAATCTCCCCCTCCTCATACAGACACACACCTCTCCCCCCTCATACAGTCACACACCTCTCCCCTCCTCATACAGTCACACACCGCTCCCCCCTTCTCATACAGACACACACCTCTCCCCTCCTCATACAGACACACACCGCTCCCCCCTTCTCATACAGACACACACCTCTCCCCTCCTCATACAGACACACACCGCTTCCCCCTCCTCATACAGACACACACCTCTCCCCCTCCTCATACAGACACACACCTCTCCCCCTCCTCATACAGACACACACCTCTCCCCCTCCTCATACAGACACACACCTCTCCCCTCCTCATACAGACACACACCGCTCCCCCCTCCTCATACAGTCACACACCTCTCCCCCTCCTCATGCAGACACACACCTCTCCCCCCTCATACAGTCACACACCTCTCCCCCTCCTCACACAGACGCACACCTCTCCCCCTCCTCATACAGACACACACCTCTCCCCTCCTCATACAGACACACACCTCTCCCCCTCCTCATACAGACACACACCTCTCCCCCTCCTCATACAGACACACACCTCTCCCCCCCCTCATACAGTCACACACCTCTCCCCCTCCTCATACAGACACACACCTCTCCCCCCTCATACAGACACACACCTCTCCCCCTCCTCATACAGTCACACACCTCTCCCCCTCCTCACACAGACGCACACCTCTCCCCCTCCTCATACAGACACACACCTCTCCCCCTCCTCATACAGACACACACCTCTCCCCCCCCCCCCAAATCCCATATTTTCATTGTGTCACAATGTTTTGAGTACTAAGCATTTTCAGAAGGGAGACTCCTGTGGTAGGGTGCCCTTTAACCCCTTCCCTGCCACAGACACCTGCAGCTCATTACAAGGCGGTGACAATAATAACATTGTTTGCGACATTGCGCTGGTAGTGTACACGGCACTGTGCAGAGAATGTGCAGCCCCCAGCTCCTGCCCTGGGGAGCTTACACTTTAATTCTGAGGGAGATAACGTGATACAGGGGTTCAGACTCGGGTTTTCCCACTTCAAAGACAGTTATATTACCACTAAGCTACTCGGATATTACATACAGCCTGTGACCCTATACTATTGCACTCAGGAAACCCTTCTAATCCCATACAGTGCCCCGTGCCAGGCCAGCTATTCCTGAGGCATCCCGGGCATGTGGGGAATGAGGCACACGCCAAACACACGCGCAGGGCGCACACGCTCTGATCTCCTGTCACAGGGAACAATGCAGGGGTCCGGTTACACCACGGGGGGGTCTCACCATGAGGGGGGGCACACGCTCTGATCTCCTGTCACAGGGAACAATGCAGGGGTCCGGTTACACTGTGGGGGGGGGGGGGGGTCTCACCGTGAGGGGAGCACACGCTCTCTGATCTTTTATTTATTTATAAAAATGTGTTACAGGCAGTAATATAGTGAGAGTTACCTCTCGTTCTCACGCATGTCCTGGGCACAGAGTTATAACGTGTGTTACAGGCAGTAATACAGTGAGAGTTACCTCTCGTTCTCACGCATGTCCTGGGCACAGAGTTATAACGTGTTACAGGCAGTAATACAGTGAGAGTTACCTCTCGTTCTCACGCATGTCCTGGGCACAGAGTTATAACGTGTTACAGGAAGTAATACAGTGAGAGTTACCTCTCGTTCTCACGCATGTCCTGGGCACAGAGTTATAACATGTGTTACAGGCAGTAATACAGTGAGAGTTACCTCTCGTTCTCACGCATGTCCTGGGCACAGAGTTATAACATGTGTTACAGGCAGTAATACAGTGAGAGTTACCTCTCGTTCTCACGCATGTCCTGGGCACAGAGTTATAACGTGTTACAGGAAGTAATACAGTGAGAGTTACCTCTCGTTCTCACGCATGTCCTGGGCACAGAGTTATAACATGTGTTACAGGCAGTAATACAGTGAGAGTTACCTCTCGTTCTCACGCATGTCCTGGGCACAGAGTTATAACGTGTTACAGGAAGTAATACAGTGAGAGTTACCTCTCGTTCTCACGCATGTCCTGGGCACAGAGTTATAACGTGTTACAGGCAGTAATACAGTGAGAGTTACCTCTCGCTCTCACGCATGTCCTGGGCACAGAGTTATAACGTGTTACAGGCAGTAATACAGTGAGAGTTACCTCTCGTTCTCACGCATGTCCTGGGCACAGAGTTATAACGTGTTACAGGAAGTAATACAGTGAGAGTTACCTCTCGTTCTCACGCATGTCCTGGGCACAGAGTTATAACGTGTTACAGGCAGTAATACAGTGAGAGTTACCTCTCGTTCTCATGCATCTCCTGGGCACAGAGTTATAACGTGTTACAGGCAGTAATACAGTGAGAGTTACCTCTCATTCTCCCGCATGTCCTGGATACAGAGTTATAACATGTGTTACAGGCAGTAATACAGTGAGAGTTACCTCTCGTTCTCACGCATGTCCTGGGCACAGAGTTATAACATGTGTTACAGGCAGTAATACAATGAGAGTTACCTCTCGTTCTCACGCATGTCCTGGGCACAGAGTTATAACGTGTTACAGGCAGTAATACAGTGAGAGTTACCTCTCGTTCTCACGCATGTCCTGGGCACAGAGTTATAACATGTTACAGACAGTAATACAGTGAGAGTTACCTCTCGTTCTCACGCATGTCCTGGGCACAGAGTTATAACATGTGTTACAGGCAGTAATACAGTGAGAGTTACCTCTCGTTCTCACGCATGTCCTGGGCACAGAGTTATAACATGTGTTACAGGCAGTAATACAGTGAGAGTTACCGCTCGTTCTCACGCATGTCCTGGGCACAGAGTTATAACATGTGTTACAGGCAGTAATACAGAGAGAGTTACCTCTCGTTCTCACGCATGTCCTGGGCACAGAGTTATAACATGTTACAGGCAGTAATACAGTGAGAGTTACCTCTCGTTCTCACGCATGTCCTGGGCACAGAGTTATAACATGTGTTACAGGCAGTAATACAGTGAGAGTTACCTCTCGTTCTCACGCATGTCCTGGGCACAGAGTTATAACGTGTTACAGGCAGTAATACAGTGAGAGTTACCTCTCGCTCTCACGCATGTCCTGGGCACAGAGTTATAACATGTGTTACAGGAAGTAATACAGTGAGAGTTACCTCTCGTTCTCACGCATGTCCTGGGCACAGAGTTATAACGTGTTACAGGCAGTAATACAGTGAGAGTTACCTCTCGTTCTCACGCATGTCCTGGGCACAGAGTTATAACGTGTTACAGGCAGTAATACAGTGAGAGTTACCTCTCGTTCTCACGCATGTCCTGGGCACAGAGTTATAACATGTGTTACAGGAAGTAATACAGTGAGAGTTACTTCTCGTTCTCACGCATGTCCTGGGCACAGAGTTATAACGTGTTACAGGCAGTAATACAGTGAGAGTTACCTCTCGTTCTCACGCATGTCCTGGGCACAGAGTTATAACATGTGTTACAGGCAGTAATACAGTGAGAGCTACCTCTCGTTCTCTCGCATATCCTGGGCACAGAGTTATAACGTGTTACAGGCAGTAATACAGTGAGAGTTACCTCTCGTTCTCACGCATGTCCTGGGCACAGAGTTATAACGTGTTACAGGCAGTAATACAGTGAGAGTTACCTCTCGTTCTCACGCATGTCCTGGGCACAGAGTTATAACATGTGTTACAGGAAGTAATACAGTGAGAGTTACCTCTCGTTCTCACGCATGTCCTGGGCACAGAGTTATAACGTGTGTTACAGGAAGTAATACAGTGAGAGTTACCTCTTGTTCTCACGCATGTCCTGGGCACAGAGTTATAACGTGTTACAGGCAGTAATACAGTGAGAGTTACCTCTCGTTCTCACGCATGTCCTGGGCACAGAGTTATAACGTGTTACAGGCAGTAATACAGTGAGAGTTACCTCTCGTTCTCACGCATGTCCTGGGCACAGAGTTATAACGTGTTACAGGAAGTTATACAGTGAGAGTTACCTCTCGTTCTCACGCATGTCCTGGGCACAGAGTTATAACGTGTGTTACAGGCAGTAATACAGTGAGAGTTACCTCTCGTTCTCACGCATGTCCTGGGCACAGAGTTATAACATGTGTTACAGGCAGTAATACAGTGAGAGTTACCTCTCGTTCTCACGCATGTCCTGGGCACAGAGTTATAACGTGTTACAGGCAGTAATACAGTGAGAGTTACCTCTCGTTCTCACGCATATCCTGGGCACAGAGTTATAACGTGTTACAGGCAGTAATACAGTGAGAGTTACCTCTCGTTCTCACGCATGTCCTGGGCACAGAGTTATAACATGTGTTACAGGCAGTAATAAAGTGAGAGTTACCGCTCGTTCTCAAGCATGTCCTGGGCACATAGTTATAACGTGTTACAGGCAGTAATACAGTGAGAGTTACCTCTCGTTCTCACGCATGTCCTGGGCACAGAGTTATAACATGTGTTACAGGAAGTAATACAGTGAGAGTTACCTCTCGTTCTCACGCATGTCCTGGGCACAGAGTTATAACGTGTTACAGGCAGTAATACAGTGAGAGTTACCTCTCGTTCTCACGCATGTCCTGGGCACAGAGTTATAACGTGTTACAGGCAGTAATACAGTGAGAGTTACCTCTCGTTCTCACGCATGTCCTGGGCACAGAGTTATAACGTGTTACAGGCAGTAATACAGTGAGAGTTACCTCTCGTTCTCACGCATGTCCTGGGCACAGAGTTATAACGTGTGTTACAGGCAGTAATACAGTGAGAGTTACCTCTCGTTCTCACGCATGTCCTGGGCACAGAGTTATAATGTGTTACAGGAAGTAATACAGTGAGAGTTACCTCTCGTTCTCACGCATGTCCTGGGCACAGAGTTATAACGTGTGTTACAGGCAGTAATACAGTGAGAGTTACCCCTCGCTCTCACGCATGTCCTGGGCACAGAATAATAACGTGTTACAGGAAGTAATACAGTGAGAGTTACCTCTCGTTCTCACGCATGTCCTGGGCACAGAGTTATAACATGTGTTACAGGCAGTAATACAGTGAGAGTTACCTCTCGTTCTCACGCATGTCCTGGGCACAGAGTTATAACATGTTACAGGAAGTAATACAGTGAGAGTTACCTCCCGTTCTCACGCATGTCCTGGGCACAGAGTTATAACGTGTTACAGGCAGTAATACAGTGAGAGTTACCTCTCGTTCTCACGCATGTCCTGGGCACAGAGTTATAACGTGTTACAGGAAGCAATACAGTGAGAGTTACCTCTCGTTCTCACGCATGTCCTGGGCACAGAGTTATAACATGTTACAGGAAGTAATACAGTGAGAGTTACCTCTCGTTCTCACGCATGTCCTGGGCACAGAGTTATAACGTGTTACAGGCAGTAATACAGTGAGAGTTACCTCTCGCTCTCACGCATGTCCTGGGCACAGAGTTATAACGTGTTACAGGCAGTAATACAGTGAGAGTTACCTCTCGTTCTCACGCATGTCCTGGGCACAGAGTTATAACATGTGTTACAGGCAGTAATACAGTGAGAGTTACCTCTCGTTCTCACGCATGTCCTGGGCACAGAGTTATAACGTGTTACAGGCAGTAATACAGTGAGAGTTACCTCTCGTTCTCACGCATGTCCTGGGCACAGAGTTATAACGTGTTACAGGAAGTAATACAGTGAGAGTTACCTCTCGTTCTCATGCATGTCCTGGGCACAGAGTTATAACGTGTTACAGGCAGTAATACTGTGAGAGTTACCTCTCGTTCTCACGCATCTCCTGGGCACAGAGTTATAACGTGTTACAGGCAGTAATACAGTGAGAGTTACCTCTCATTCTCCCGCATGTCCTGGGTACAGAGTTATAACATGTGTTACAGGCAGTAATATAGTGAGAGTTACCTCTCGTTCTCACGCATGTCCTGGGCACAGAGTTATAACATGTGTTATAGGCAGTAATACAATGAGAGTTACCTCTCGTTCTCACGCATGTCCTGGGCACAGAGTTATAACGTGTTACAGGCAGTAATACAGTGAGAGTTACCTCTCGTTCTCACGCATGTCCTGGGCACAGAGTTATAACATGTTACAGGCAGTAATACAGTGAGAGTTACCTCTCGTTCTCACGCATGTCCTGGGCACAGAGTTATAACATGTGTTACAGGCAGTAATACAGTGAGAGTTACCTCTCGTTCTCACGCATGTCCTGGGCACAGAGTTATAACATGTGTTACAGGCAGTAATACAGTGAGAGTTACCGCTCGTTCTCACGCATGTCCTGGGCACAGAGTTATAACATGTGTTACAGGCAGTAATAAAGAGAGAGTTACCTCTCGTTCTCACGCATGTCCTGGGCACAGAGTTATAACATGTTACAGGCAGTAATACAGTGAGAGTTACCTCTCGTTCTCACGCATGTCCTGGGCACAGAGTTATAACATGTGTTACAGGAAGTAATACAGTGAGAGTTACTTCTTGTTCTCACGCATGTCCTGGGCACAGAGTTATAACGTGTTACAGGCAGTAATACAGTGAGAGTTACCTCTCGTTCTCACGCATGTCCTGGGCACAGAGTTATAACATGTGTTACAGGCAGTAATACAGTGAGAGTTACCTCTCGTTCTCTCGCATATCCTGGGCACAGAGTTATAACGTGTTACAGGCAGTAATACAGTGAGAGTTACCTCTCGTTCTCACGCATGTCCTGGGCACAGAGTTATAACGTGTTACAGGCAGTAATACAGTGAGAGTTACCTCTCGTTCTCACGCATGTCCTGGGCACAGAGTTATAACATGTGTTACAGGAAGTAATACAGTGAGAGTTACCTCTCGTTCTCACGCATGTCCTGAGCACAGAGTTATAACGTGTTACAGGAAGTAATACAGTGAGAGTTACCTCTTGTTCTCACGCATGTCCTGGGCACAGAGTTATAACGTGTTACAGGCAGTAATACAGTGAGAGTTACCTCTCGTTCTCACGCATGTCCTGGGCACAGAGTTATAACGTGTTACAGGCAGTAATACAGTGAGAGTTACCTCTCGTTCTCATGCATGTCCTGGGCACAGAGTTATAACGTGTTACAGGAAGTTATACAGTGAGAGTTACCTCTCGTTCTCACGCATGTCCTGGGCACAGAGTTATAACATGTGTTACAGGCAGTAATACAGTGAGAGTTACCTCTCGTTCTCACGCATGTCCTGGGCACAGAGTTATAACGTGTTACAGGCAGTAATACAGTGAGAGTTACCTCTCGTTCTCACGCATGTCCTGGGCACAGAGTTATAACGTGTTACAGGAAGTTATACAGTGAGAGTTACCTCTCGTTCTCACGCATGTCCTGGGCACAGAGTTATAACGTGTGTTACAGGCAGTAATACAGTGAGAGTTACCTCTCGTTCTCACGCATGTCCTGGGCACAGAGTTATAACATGTGTTACAGGCAGTAATACAGTGAGAGTTACCTCTCGTTCTCACGCATGTCCTGGGCACAGAGTTATAACGTGTTACAGGCAGTAATACAGTGAGAGTTACCTCTCGTTCTCACGCATATCCTGGGCACAGAGTTATAACGTGTTACAGGCAGTAATACAGTGAGAGTTACCTCTCGTTCTCACGCATGTCCTGGGCACAGAGTTATAACATGTGTTACAGGCAGTAATAAAGTGAGAGTTACCGCTCGTTCTCAAGCATGTCCTGGGCACATAGTTATAACGTGTTACAGGCAGTAATACAGTGAGAGTTACCTCTCGTTCTCACGCATGTCCTGGGCACAGAGTTATAACATGTGTTACAGGAAGTAATACAGTGAGAGTTACCTCTCGTTCTCACGCATGTCCTGGGCACAGAGTTATAACGTGTTACAGGCAGTAATACAGTGAGAGTTACCTCTCGTTCTCACGCATGTCCTGGGCACAGAGTTATAACGTGTTACAGGCAGTAATACAGTGAGAGTTACCTCTCGTTCTCACGCATGTCCTGGGCACAGAGTTATAACGTGTTACAGGCAGTAATACAGTGAGAGTTACCTCTCGTTCTCACGCATGTCCTGGGCACAGAGTTATAACGTGTGTTACAGGCAGTAATACAGTGAGAGTTACCTCTCGTTCTCACGCATGTCCTGGGCACAGAGTTATAATGTGTTACAGGAAGTAATACAGTGAGAGTTACCTCTCGTTCTCACGCATGTCCTGGGCACAGAGTTATAACGTGTGTTACAGGCAGTAATACAGTGAGAGTTACCCCTCGCTCTCACGCATGTCCTGGGCACAGAATAATAACGTGTTACAGGAAGTAATACAGTGAGAGTTACCTCTCGTTCTCACGCATGTCCTGGGCACAGAGTTATAACATGTGTTACAGGCAGTAATACAGTGAGAGTTACCTCTCGTTCTCACGCATGTCCTGGGCACAGAGTTATAACATGTTACAGGAAGTAATACAGTGAGAGTTACCTCCCGTTCTCACGCATGTCCTGGGCACAGAGTTATAACGTGTTACAGGCAGTAATACAGTGAGAGTTACCTCTCGTTCTCACGCATGTCCTGGGCACAGAGTTATAACGTGTTACAGGAAGCAATACAGTGAGAGTTACCTCTCGTTCTCACGCATGTCCTGGGCACAGAGTTATAACATGTTACAGGAAGTAATACAGTGAGAGTTACCTCTCGTTCTCACGCATGTCCTGGGCACAGAGTTATAACGTGTTACAGGCAGTAATACAGTGAGAGTTACCTCTCGCTCTCACGCATGTCCTGGGCACAGAGTTATAACGTGTTACAGGCAGTAATACAGTGAGAGTTACCTCTCGTTCTCACGCATGTCCTGGGCACAGAGTTATAACATGTGTTACAGGCAGTAATACAGTGAGAGTTACCTCTCGTTCTCACGCATGTCCTGGGCACAGAGTTATAACGTGTTACAGGCAGTAATACAGTGAGAGTTACCTCTCGTTCTCACGCATGTCCTGGGCACAGAGTTATAACGTGTTACAGGAAGTAATACAGTGAGAGTTACCTCTCGTTCTCATGCATGTCCTGGGCACAGAGTTATAACGTGTTACAGGCAGTAATACTGTGAGAGTTACCTCTCGTTCTCACGCATCTCCTGGGCACAGAGTTATAACGTGTTACAGGCAGTAATACAGTGAGAGTTACCTCTCATTCTCCCGCATGTCCTGGGTACAGAGTTATAACATGTGTTACAGGCAGTAATATAGTGAGAGTTACCTCTCGTTCTCACGCATGTCCTGGGCACAGAGTTATAACATGTGTTATAGGCAGTAATACAATGAGAGTTACCTCTCGTTCTCACGCATGTCCTGGGCACAGAGTTATAACGTGTTACAGGCAGTAATACAGTGAGAGTTACCTCTCGTTCTCACGCATGTCCTGGGCACAGAGTTATAACATGTTACAGGCAGTAATACAGTGAGAGTTACCTCTCGTTCTCACGCATGTCCTGGGCACAGAGTTATAACATGTGTTACAGGCAGTAATACAGTGAGAGTTACCTCTCGTTCTCACGCATGTCCTGGGCACAGAGTTATAACATGTGTTACAGGCAGTAATACAGTGAGAGTTACCGCTCGTTCTCACGCATGTCCTGGGCACAGAGTTATAACATGTGTTACAGGCAGTAATAAAGAGAGAGTTACCTCTCGTTCTCACGCATGTCCTGGGCACAGAGTTATAACGTGTTACAGGCAGTAATACAGTGAGAGTTACCTCTCGTTCTCACGCATGTCCTGGGCACAGAGTTATAACATGTGTTACAGGCAGTAATACAGTGAGAGTTACCTCTCGTTCTCTCGCATATCCTGGGCACAGAGTTATAACGTGTTACAGGCAGTAATACAGTGAGAGTTACCTCTCGTTCTCACGCATGTCCTGGGCACAGAGTTATAACGTGTTACAGGCAGTAATACAGTGAGAGTTACCTCTCGTTCTCACGCATGTCCTGGGCACAGAGTTATAACATGTGTTACAGGAAGTAATACAGTGAGAGTTACCTCTCGTTCTCACGCATGTCCTGAGCACAGAGTTATAACGTGTTACAGGAAGTAATACAGTGAGAGTTACCTCTTGTTCTCACGCATGTCCTGGGCACAGAGTTATAACGTGTTACAGGCAGTAATACAGTGAGAGTTACCTCTCGTTCTCACGCATGTCCTGGGCACAGAGTTATAACGTGTTACAGGCAGTAATACAGTGAGAGTTACCTCTCGTTCTCACGCATGTCCTGGGCACAGAGTTATAACGTGTTACAGGAAGTTATACAGTGAGAGTTACCTCTCGTTCTCACGCATGTCCTGGGCACAGAGTTATAACATGTGTTACAGGCAGTAATACAGTGAGAGTTACCTCTCGTTCTCACGCATGTCCTGGGCACAGAGTTATAACGTGTTACAGGAAGTAATACAGTGAGAGTTACCTCTCGTTCTCACGCATGTCCTGGGCACAGAGTTATAACGTGTGTTACAGGCAGTAATACAGTGAGAGTTACCTCTCGTTCTCACGCATGTCCTGGGCACAGAGTTATAACATGTGTTACAGGCAGTAATACAGTGAGAGTTACCTCTCGTTCTCACGCATGTCCTGGGCACAGAGTTATAACGTGTTACAGGCAGTAATACAGTGAGAGTTACCTCTCGTTCTCACGCATATCCTGGGCACAGAGTTATAACGTGTTACAGGCAGTAATACAGTGAGAGTTACCTCTCGTTCTCACGCATGTCCTGGGCACAGAGTTATAACATGTGTTACAGGCAGTAATACAGTGAGAGTTACCTCTCGTTCTCACGCATGTCCTGGGCACATAGTTATAACGTGTTACAGGCAGTAATACAGTGAGAGTTACCTCTCGTTCTCACGCATGTCCTGGGCACAGAGTTATAACATGTGTTACAGGAAGTAATACAGTGAGAGTTACCTCTCGTTCTCACGCATGTCCTGGGCACAGAGTTATAACGTGTTACAGGCAGTAATACAGTGAGAGTTACCTCTCATTCTCACGCATGTCCTGGGCACAGAGTTATAACATGTGTTACAGGCAATAATACAGTGAGAATTACCTCTCGCTCTCACGCATGTCCTGGGCACAGAAATATAACGTGTTACAGGAAGTAATACAGTGAGAGTTACCTCTCGTTCTCACGCATGTCCTGGGCACAGAGTTATAACGTGTTACAGGCAGTAATACAGTGAGAGTTACCTCTCGTTCTCACGCATGTCCTGGGCATAGAGTTATAACGTGTTACAGGCAGTAATACAGTGAGAGTTACCTCTCGTTCTCACACATGTCCTGGGCACAGAGTTATAACGTGTTACAGGCAGTAATACAGTGAGAGTTACCTCTCGTTCTCACGCATATCCTGGGCACAGAGTTATAACGTGTTACAGGCAGTAATACAGTGAGAGTTACCTCTCGTTCTCACGCATGTCCTGGGCACAGAGTTATAACATGTGTTACAGGCAGTAATACAGTGAGAGTTACCGCTCGTTCTCACGCATGTCCTGGGCACATAGTTATAACGTGTTACAGGCAGTAATACAGTGAGAGTTACCTCTCGTTCTCACGCATGTCCTGGGCACAGAGTTATAACATGTGTTACAGGAAGTAATACAGTGAGAGTTACCTCTCGTTCTCACGCATGTCCTGGGCACAGAGTTATAACGTGTTACAGGCAGTAATACAGTGAGAGTTACCTCTCGTTCTCACGCATGTCCTGGGCACAGAGTTATAACGTGTTACAGGCAGTAATACAGTGAGAGTTACCGCTCGTTCTCACGCATGTCCTGGGCACAGAGTTATAACATGTGTTACAGGCAGTAATACAGTGAGTTACCGCTCGTTCTCACGCATGTCCTGGGCACAGAGTTATAACATGTATTACAGGCAGTAATACAGTGAGAGTTACCTCTCATTCTCACGTATCTCCTGGGCACAGAGTTAAGAGTTATAATCTTAGGTAATATCCCATATCTGAATCCTGTCTGCTTCAACTGTTAATTAAATTAAGCATTGACACCTAGGCAGGGAACACCCTGTGTAGGAAACAATCTGTTTGAATGTGCCTCAGATGTGCTAATTAAGCAGACAGAACCACACTGTCAGGTGACTTTTTAGGCCCATATAAACTGTGTCAGAACAGCTAGTCTGCCTGCAGCCCATATCCAAGTAGCCCATTATAAGTGGCAAGACGACTGAACAACTGAAGTTTAAAAGGAAGTTCAAAAGAACTGAGGAAGTGCACACCCCCAACTGGCCCTGATTCCTGCATTTGAACTACGCTGGAAAGGAGGATATCATCTATACCAGACTGCATCATTACTGCTGTGATGCTGCCTTTACCATTTATATTTGCAGTGACTTCACTTCTTCTCAAATTATGCACTTCTTTTTACCAGCCTCAGTATGTCTCTAACTCTATTCATATATCTCCATCTCTCCTTCCTTCCCCACTTCTCAGTTCACATGAACTCCTTTCTTACCTGCGCTCTCTGGCACCACACAGCTATATCCCCTGCACTAAAACACACCCTTACAAATCCTCCTCACACATCCTCTTTCTATCCATGCTTCTCCTCCTTGCTTCTGGGGATATCTCTCCCAATCCTGGTCCCTGTCTTATTTCTACTTGCTCTCGTCCTCGCCTCCCACATGCAATTTGCACTCCCTCTGGTGTAAACCCCTTTAAACTCATACCCATCCCCTGCCACCCTCCCTCCTCTCTCCCTTTCTCCTGTGCCCTTTGGAATGCTCGCTCCCTCTCTAACAAGTTCCTCTCTGTACATGACTTCTTTCTCTCTCACTCCCTGCTTCTCTTTGCTATAACTGAGACCTGGCTCACTCAGTCTGACTCTGCTCTGGAAGCTGCCCTCTCCTACGGTGGCCTTTCCTTCTCCCACACTCCGCGCCCTGATGGCAGGGGTGGAGGCGTGGGGCTCCTGCTTTCCTCTCTCTGCCGTTACCGAACCCTTCCTATTCCCCCCTCTCTTGCTTTTCCCTCCTTTGAGGCTCACACTGTCCAGATCTTCTCTCCTCTCCCTGTCCATGTGGCGGTCATCTATCGCCCACCTACCTCTACTCATTCCCCTTCTGCCTTTCTCTCTCATACCATTACTCAAGAACAGCAAGCTTGACCCTACCTGTCTTTCTAACTATCGACCTGTCTCCCTCCTGCCTTTTGCCTCTAAACTCCTTGAACGTCTTGTATTCTCTCGCTTGCTCCATTTTCCCAACACCTATTCTCTCCTAGACCCTCTACAATCTGGCTTCCGCACTGCTCACTCCACAGAAACAGCCCTCACTAAAATAACTAACGACCTCCATGCTGCCAAAGACAGAGGTCATTACACTCTGCTCATATTACTCGACCTCTCTGCAGCATTTGACACAGTGGACCACCCTCTTCTCCTCCACATTCTCCATACTCTAGGTATTCGGAACAAAGCTCTATCCTGGATCTCATCCTACCTCTCCCGTCGTACTTTCAGTGTCTCTTCTGCTAACACCTCCTCCTCCTCTATTGATCTCTCTGTGGGGGTACCCCAGGGCTCTGTCCTGGGACCTCTTCTCTTTTCTCTGTACACACTCTCTCTAGGTGACCTAATAACATCTTTTGGGTTTAATTATCACCTCTATGCCGACGACACACAAATATACTTTTCAACACCTGTCCTTACACCTGCTGTACAAACCAAAGTTTCTGAATGTCTCTCTGCTATATCATCCTGGATGGCCCTCCGACGCCTTAAACTCAACATGGCTAAAACAGAGCTCCTCATACTTCCTCCCAAACCTGGCCCTACTACCTCCTTCCACATTACTGTTGGAACTACAATCATTCACCCAGTAGCCCAAGCACGCTGCCTAGGGGTCACACTCGACTCCTCTCTCACATTCGCCCCTCACATTCAAAACATTTCTAAAACTTGTCTCTTTTTCCTCCGCAATATAACAAAGATACGCCCTTTCCTCTGTTGCTCGACTGCTAAAACTCTGACTCAGGCCCTCATTCTCTCCCGTCTTGATTACTGTAACCTCCTGCTGTCCGGCCTTCCTGCCTCTCACCTGTCTCCCCTACAATCTATCCTAAACGCTGCTGCCAGAATCACTCTACTCTTTCCTAGATCTGTCTCAGCGTCTCCCCTCCTGAAATCCCTCTCTTGGCTTCCGATCAAATCCCGCATCTCACATTCCATTCTTCTCCTCACTTTTAAAGCTTTACACTCTTCTGCCCCTCCTTACATCTCACCCTAATTTCCCACTATACCCCCCTCTGCCCCTCCTTACATCTCATCCCTAATTTCTCGTTATGCACCATCCAGACTCTCGCGTTCTTCTCAAGGATGTCTTCTTTCTACCCCCTTTGTATCTAAAGCCCTCTCCCGCCTTAAACCTTTCTCACTTTCTGCCCCACACCTCTGGAATGCCCTTCCCCTCAGTACCCGACTAGCACCCCCTCTATCCACCTTTAAGACCCACCATAAGACACACCTGCTTAAAGAAGCATATGAGTAGCACTGTGGATATTCTGAACACGATACATAAAGCTTGGCCCCCTGCAGACGCACTTACCAGAACTCCCTCCTACTGTCTCTGTACGTTCTCCCTACCTACCAATTAGACTGTAAGCTCCTCGGGGCAGGGACTCCTCTTCCGAAATGTTACTTTTATGTCTAAAGCACTTATTCCCATGATCTGTTATTTATATTATCTGTTATTGTATTGTATTGTATGTCTTTATTTATATAGCGCCATTAGTGTACATAGCGCTTCACAGCAGTAATACACGTGGTAATCGAATAAATAACAGATAATATAAATAACAGATCATGGGAATAAGTGCTTTAGACATAAAAGTAACATTTCAGAAGAGGAGTCCCTGCCCCGAGGAGCTTACAGTCTAATTGGTAGGTAGGGAGAACGTACAGAGACAGTAGGAGATTTGATTACCCCATGTATTACTACTGTGAAGCGCTATGTACATTAATGGCGCTATATAAATAAAGACATACAATACAATACATGTGTTACAGGCAGTAATACAGTGAGAGTTACCTCTCGCTCTCACGCATGTCCTGGGCACAGAGTTATAATGTGTTACAGGCAGTAATACAGTGATAGTTACCTCTCGTTCTCACGCGTGTCCTTGACACAGAGTTATAACGTGTGTTACAGGCAGTAATACAGTGAGAGTTACCTCTCGTTCTCACGCATGTCCTGGGCACAGAGTTATAACATATGTTACAGGCAGTAATACAGTGAGAGTTACCTCTCGTTCTCACGCATGTCCTGGGCACAGAGTTATAACATATGTTACAGGCAGTAATACAGTGAGAGTTACCTCTCGTTCTCACGCATGTCCTGGGCACAGAGTTATAACATATGTTACAGGCAGTAATACAGTGAGAGTTACCTCTCGCTCTCACGCATGTCCTGGGCACAGAGTTATAACATATGTTACAGGCAGTAATACAGTGAGAGTTACCTCTCGTTCTCACGCATGTCCTGGGCACAGAGTTATAACGTGTTACAGGCAGTAATACAGTGAGAGTTACCTCTCGTTCTCACGCATGTCCTGGGCACAGAGTTATAACATGTTACAGGCAGTAATACAGTGAGAGTTACCTCTCGTTCTCACGCATGTCCTGGGCACAGAGTTATAACGTGTGTTACAGGCAGTAATACAGTGAGAGTTACCTCTCGCTCTCACGCATGTCCTGGGCACAGAGTTATAACATATGTTACAGGCAGTAATACAGTGAGAGTTACCTCTCGTTCTCACGCATGTCCTGGGCACAGAGTTATAACATATGTTACAGGCAGTAATACAGTGAGAGTTACCGCTCGTTCTCACGCATGTCCTGGGCACATAGTTATAACGTGTTACAGGCAGTAATACAGTGAGAGTTACCTCTCGTTCTCACGCATGTCCTGGGCACAGAGTTATAACATGTGTTACAGGCAGTAATACAGTGAGAGTTACCTCTCGTTCTCACGCATGTCCTGGGCACAGAGTTATAACATGTGTTACAGGCAGTAATACAGTGAGAGTTACCTCTCGTTCTCACGCATGTCCTGGGCACAGAGTTATAACGTGTTACAGGCAGTAATACAGTGAGAGTTACCTCTCGCTCTCACGCATGTGGGCACAGAGATATAACGTGTTACAGGCAGTAATACAGTGAGAGTTACCTCTCGCTCTCACGCATGTCCTGGGCACAGAGATATAACATGTGTTACAGGCAGTAATACAGTGAGAGTTACCTCTCGCTCTCACGCATATCCTGGGCACAGAGTTATAACATATGTTACAGGCAGTAATACAGTGAGAGTTACCTCTCGCTCTCACGCATGTCCTGGGCACAGAGTTATAACATATGTTACAGGCAGTAATACAGTGAGAGTTACCTCTCGTTCTCACGCATGTCCTGGGCACAGAGTTATAACGTGTTACAGGCAGTAATACAGTGAGAGTTACCTCTCGCTCTCACGCATGTCCTGGGCACAGAGTTATAACATATGTTACAGGCAGTAATACAGTGAGAGTTACCTCTCGTTCTCACGCATGTCCTGGGCACAGAGTTATAACGTGTTACAGGCAGTAATACAGTGAGAGTTACCGCTCGTTCTCATGCATGTCCTGGGCACAGAGTTATAACGTGTTACAGGCAGTAATACAGTGAGAGTTACCGCTCGTTCTCACGCATGTCCTGGGCACAGAGATATAACGTGTGTTACAGGAAGTTATACAGTGAGAGTTACCGCTCGTTCTCACGCATGTCCTGGGCACAGAGTTATAACATGTGTTACAGGAAGAAATACAGTGAGAGTTACCGCTCGTTCTCACGCATGTCCTGGGCACAGAGTTATAACATGTGTTACAGGCAGTAATACAGTGAGAGTTACCTCTCGCTCTCACGCATGTCCTGGGCACAGAGTTATAACATGTTACAGGCAGTAATACAGTGAGAGTTACCTTTCGTTCTCACGCATGTCCTGGGCACAGAGTTATAACATGTGTTACAGGCAGTAATACAGTGAGAGTTACCTCTCGTTCTCACGCATGTCCTGGGCACAGAGTTATAACGTGTTACAGGCAGTTATACAGTGAGAGTTATCTCTCGTTCTCACGCATGTCCTGGGCACAGAGATATAACGTATGTTACAGGAAGTAATACAGTGAGAGTTACCGCTCGTTCTCATGCATGTCCTGGGCACAGAGTTATAACGTGTTACAGGAAGTAATACAGTGAGAGTTATCTCTCGTTCTCATGCATGTCCTGGGCACAGAGTTATAACGTGTTACAGGCAGTAATACAGTGAGAGTTACCGCTCGTTCTCACGCATGTCCTGGGCACAGAGATATAACGTGTGTTACAGGAAGTTATACAGTGAGAGTTACCGCTCGTTCTCACGCATGTCCTGGGCACAGAGTTATAACATGTGTTACAGGCAGTAATACAGTGAGAGTTACCTCTCGTTCTCACGCATGTCCTGGGCACAGAGTTATAACGTGTTACAGGCAGTAATACAGTGAGAGTTACCTCTCGCTCTCACGCATGTCCTGGGCACAGAGTTATAACATGTGTTACAGGCAGTAATACAGTGAGAGTTACCGCTCGTTCTCACGCATGTCCTGGGCACAGAGTTATAACATGTGTTACAGGCAGTAATACAGTCAGAGTTACCTCTCGCTCTCACGCATGTCCTGGGCACAGAGTTATAACATGTTACAGGCAGTAATACAGTGAGAGTTACCTCTCGTTCTCACGCATGTCCTGGGCACAGAGTTATAACATGTGTTACAGGCAGTAATACAGTGAGAGTTACCTCTCGTTCTCACGCATGTCCTGGGCACAGAGTTATAACGTGTTACAGGCAGTAATACAGTGAGAGTTACCTCTCGTTCTCACGCGTGTCCTGGACACAGAGTTATAACGTGTTACAGGAAGTAATACAGTGAGAGTTACCTCTCGTTCTCACGCATGTCCTGGGCACAGAGTTATAACGTGTGTTACAGGCAGTAATACAGTGAGAGTTACCTCTCGTTCTCACGCATGTCCTGGGCACAGAGTTATAACGTGTGTTACAGGCAGTAATACAGTGAGAGTTACCGCTCGTTCTCACGCATGTCCTGGGCACAGAGTTAGAACGTGTTACAGGCAGTAATACAGTGAGAGTTACCTCTCGTTCTCACGCATGTCCTGGGCACAGAGTTATAACGTGTTACAGGCAGTAATACAGTGAGAGTTACCTCTCGTTCTCACGCGTGTCCTGGACACAGAGTTATAACATGTGTTACAGGCAGTAATACAGTGAGAGTTACCTCTCGTTCTCACGCATGTCCTGGGCACAGAGTTATAACATGTGTTACAGGCAGTAATACAGTGAGAGTTACCTCTCATTCTCATGCATGTCCTGGGCACAGAGTTATAACATGTGTTACAGGCAGTAATACAGTGAGAGTTACCTCTCGTTCTCACGCGTGTCCTTGACAGAGTTATAACGTGTTACAGGAAGTAATACAGTGAGAGTTACCTCTCGTTCTCACGCATGTCCTGGGCACAGAGTTATAACGTGTGTTACAGGCAGTAATACAGTGAGAGTTACCTCTCGTTCTCACGCATGTCCTGGGCACAGAGTTATAACATGTGTTACAGGCAGTAATACAGTGAGAGTTACCTCTCGTTCTCACGCATGTCCTGGGCACAGAGTTATAACGTGTTACAGGCAGTAATACAGTGAGAGTTACCTCTCGTTCTCACGCATATCCTGGGCACAGAGTTATAACATGTGTTACAGGCAGTAATACAGTGAGAGTTACCGCTCGTTCTCACGCATGTCCTGGGCACAGAGTTATAACGTGTTACAGGCAGTAATACAGTGATAGTTACCTCTCGTTCTCACGCAGGTCCTGGGCACAGAGTTATAACGTGTTATAGGCAGTAATACAGTGAGAGTTACATTTCGTTCTCACGCATGTCCTGGGCACAGAGTTATAACATGTGTTACAGGCAGTAATACAGTGAGAGTTACCTCTCGTTCTCACGCATGTCCTGGGCACAGAGTTATAACGTGTTACAGGAAGTAATACAGTGAGAGTTACCGCTCGTTCTCACGCATGTCCTGGGCACAGAGTTATAACGTGTTACACGCAGTCATACAGTGAGAGTTACCTCTCGCTCTCACGCATGTCCTGGGCACAGAGTTATAACGTGTTACAGGCAGTAATACAGTGAGAGTTACCTCTCGTTCTCACGCATGTCCTGGGCACAGAGTTATAACGTGTTACAGGCAGTAATACAGTGAGAGTTACCTCTCGTTCTCACGCATGTCCTGGGCACAGAGTTATAACGTGTTACAGGCAGTAATACAGTGAGAGTTACCTCTCGTTCTCACGCATGTCCTGGGCACAGAGTTATAACGTGTTACAGTCAGTAATACAGTGAGAGTTACCTCTCGTTCTCACGCATGTCCTGGGCACAGAGTTATAACGTGTTACAGTCAGTAATACAGTGAGAGTTACCTCTCGTTCTCACGCATGTCCTGGGCACAGAGTTATAACGTGTGTTACAGGCAGTAATACAGTGAGAGTTACCTCTCGCTCTCACGCATGTCCTGGGCACAGAGTTATAACATGTGTTACAGGAAGTAATACAGTGAGAGTTACCTCTCGTTCTCACGCATGTCCTGGGCACAGAGTTATAACGTGTTACAGGCAGTAATACTGTGAGAGTTACCTCTCGTTCTCACGCATGTCCTGGGCACAGAGTTATAACGTGTGTTACAGGCAGTAATACAGTGAGAGTTACCTCTCGTTCTCACGCATGTCCTGGGCACAGAGTTATAACGTGTTACAGGCAGTAATACAGTGAGAGTTACCTCTCGTTCTCACGCATGTCCTGGGCACAGAGTTATAACATGTTACAGGCAGTAATACAGTGAGAGTTACCTCTCGTTCTCACGCATGTCCTGGGCACAGAGTTATAACGTGTTACAGGCAGTAATACAGTGAGAGTTACCGCTCGTTCTCACGCATGTCCTGGGCACAGAGTTATAACATGTGTTACAGGCAGTAATACAGTGAGAGTTACCTCTCGTTCTCACGCATGTCCTGGGCACAGAGTTATAACATGTGTTACAGGCAGTAATACAGTGAGAGTTACCTCTCGGTCTCACGCATGTCCTGGGCACAGAGTTATAACGTGTTACAGGCAGTAATACAGTGAGAGTTACCTCTCGTTCTCACGCATGTCCTGGGCACAGAGTTATAACATGTTACAGGAAGTATTACAGTGAGAGTTACCTCTCGTTCTCACGCATGTCCTGGGCACAGAGTTATAACATGTGTTACAGGCAGTAATACAGTGAGAGTTACCGCTCGCTCTCACGCATGTCCTGGGCACAGAGTTATAATGTGTTACAGGCAGTAATACAGTGAGAGTTACCTCTCGTTCTCACGCATGTCCTGGGCACAGAGTTATAACGTGTTACAGGCAGTAATACAGTGAGAGTTACCTCTCGTTCTCACGCATGTCCTGGGCACAGAGTTATAACGTGTGTTACAGGCAGTAATACAGTGAGAGTTACCTCTCGTTCTCACGTATGTCCTGGGCACAGAGTTATAACATGTGTTACAGGAAGTAATACAGTGAGAGTTACCTCTCGTTCTCACGCATGTCCTGGGCACAGAGTTATAACATGTTACAGGCAGTAATACAGTAAGAGTTACCTCTCGTTCTCACGTATCTCCTGGGCACAGAGTTATGATGACCAATAATACATGGTTACAAATATACAGTTACATAAGTGAACAGGGTATACATTATATACAAGACACTGCATGCACAGTTACAGATAATATATATTATGGGCGTATGTAACAGTTACAGACCAGATTAAAATGTGAGACAGCCTTAGGCCTGGGACATAGTAAGCGCTTAGGTGCTGCTGCTCGCTCTGCCAGGAGCTTTTTGCTGTCCTGGCAGAGGAGACAGCAAGCGCGCTTGGGAGGCGGGTATCACTGTGTGTGTGTGTGTGTGTGTGTGTGTGTGTGTGTGTGTGTGTGTGTGTGTGTGTGTGTGTGTGTGTGTGTGTGTGTGTGTGTGTGTGTGTGTGTGTGTGTCACTGGGGAACCTGTGTGTGTGTGTGTGTGTGTGTGTGTGTGTGTGTGTGTGTGTGTGTGTGTGTGTGTGTGTGTGTGTGTGTGTGTGTGTGTGTGTGTGTGTGTGTGTGTGTGTGTATATTATATAATATTTTAAAAATTAAAAAAAAAGACATGTTGTGAGAATAAATTATTTATTAACATTGTGCAACTTTGATAAATATACTCACGCATGCACACGCACATACACACACACATGCGCACACACACAAGCGCGCACACACACGCGCGTACACACACACACACACATACACACAGACACGCACACACACACACGCACACACACACATACACATACATGCACACATACACACATACACATACACATACACACACAGAGACACACACACACACGCACACACACATGTACACACATGCACACACATACACACACACACATACACACACACACACATACACACATACATATGCGCAACACCCCTCCATCTCCCGCGCTGGCAGGGAGACAGGCACAGGGATCGGGGCAGAAGGGGGACACATCACCCGCTCCCCCCTTCCCCCCCTCCTACACACATACACACACACACACACCTCGGTGCTGCCTTCTGTCTGGTCGCGTTGCTCTGTAGTGACAATGGCGGCTCTGTAGGGAACAGGCTGCAGCCCCATTGGATGGGAGCGGTCACGTGACCGCTCCTCCGCTTCCCCGAGCGGCAAATTTCAAACTTGCCTGTCTCGGGGAAGTTTCTCAGCCTCCGCACGCATCAGCACGCATGCGGAGGAGAAACTATAGCCGCGCTGATAATAGATGCAGGGGCTTTGTGCATCTGTTCTGCGCGTCTCAGCCCGGCTCAGCGACGCTGAGTGCACTATGTCCTGGGCCTAAGTTTTGAAAGAACTTAAGCTGGTGGTGGATGTGAGAGTCTCTGGTAGGTTGTTCCAGTTTTGGGGTGCACGGTAAGAGAAGGAGGAGCGGACGGATACTTTGTTTAGCCTTGGGACCATGAACAGTCTTTTGGAGTCTGATCTCAGATGATAAGTGCTGCATGTGGTAGGGGTGAGGAGCTTGTTCAGATAGGTGGGTAACTTGCCCAGAAGTATTTGAAGGCGAGACAGGAAAGATGAACTTTGCGCCTAGACCCGAGTGATGACCAATCTAGTTCTTTGAGCATTTCGCAGTGATGTGTGTTGTAGTTACATTGGAGAAAAAAACGACATATTGAATTGTAGAGGGTGTCAAGTTTGCTAAGGTGGGTTTAGGGTGCTGAGCCATATACTATGTCTCCATAGTCTATAATTGGCATTAGCATTGGCTGTGCGATACGCTTTCTGACCAGGAGACTTAGGGAGGATTTGTTCCTGTAAAGTACACCTAGTTTGGCATAGGTCTTGGATGTCAGGGTATCAATGTGCATCCCGAATGTTAAGTGGGAGTCAAACCATATGCCCAGGTATTTAAAACTAGTGACAGGGGTTAGGGTGGTGTTAGCGTTGGTTCTAATCAGGAGCTCAGTCACTGGAAGCTTTATAAATTTAGTCTTGGTCCCAAATACCATTGTTACCGTCTTGTCAGTGTTTAAAAACAGTTTGTTTTGGGAAATCCAGTTTTCGAGTCTCAAAAAGTCAGACTGAAGTATGTGTTGAAGGTCAGAGAGGCTATGGCTGTGTGCATATAGGATTGTGTCATCTGCATACATGTGTATTGAGGCTTCCTTACAAGCTGTGGGAAGATCATTAATGAACACTGAGAAGAGTAGGGGCCCCAGAACAGAGCCTTGCGGGACACAACAGGTGATATCCAGGGGGTTAGAGTTAGAGCCTGAGATGGACACATGTTGGGATCTTCCTGATAGGTAGGACTGAAACCAGTTTAAAGCATGCTTCCCTATTCCAGAGCTCTGGAGTTTGTTAAGCAGGATAACATGATCAACTGTGTCAAAAGCCTTTGCAAAATCTAGGAATACTGCACCAGTGAGTTGTCCCCGTTCCATCCCACACTGGGTCTCATTGCAAACTTTTAGCAGGGTAGTTACGGTGGAGTGTTTGGGGCGAAAGCCAGACTGGAATTGGATCTCCTGTCACAGGGAACAATGCAGGGGTCCGATTACAACAATGCGGCGGGGGTGGGGGGGGGGAATGTTTGCTTTGAGATGTATATTGTGGGAGGGGGGGGGGGGGGGGAAAGATCTACCCGTGAGGGGGTGGCACAGGAGAAGGGGGGGGGGGAGGAATTGGGTTAAACATTTGTTTCCATATGTTAAGCCCACCCTCCTGCTCTGCTTGGCAAGTTGTGTATCACAATACCCTGGGTGCTGAGCTGAGATAGAGGGCAGGAGCGGGGTTTGGCACAGTCTGTTCCTGCAGCTGGCCTCTGCGCGCCTTTCTCTGCGCCTCTCTCTGCGCCTCTCTCTGCGCCTCTCTCTGCGCCTTTCTCTGCGCCTCTCTCTGCGCCTCTCTCTGAGCGCCTTTCTCTGCGCGCCTTTCTCTGCGCCTCTCTCTGCTGCCTCTCTCTGCGCCTCTCTCTGCGCCTCTCTCTGCGCCTCTCTCTGCGCCTCTCTCTGCGCCTCTCTCTGCGCCTCTCTCTGCGCCCCTCTCTCTGCCTCTCTCTCTGCGCCTCTCTCTGCGCCTCTCTCTGCTGCCTCTCTCTGCGCCTCTCTCTGCGCCTTTCTCTGCGCGCCTTTCTCTGTGCCTCTCTCTGCGCCTCTCTCTGCGGCTTTCTCTGCGCAACTTTCTCTGTGCCTCTCTCTGCGCCTCTCTCTGTGCCTCTCTCTGTGCCTTTCTTTGCGCCTCTCTCTGCGCCTTCTCTGTGCCTCTCTCTGCGCGACTTTCTCTGCGCTTCTCTCTGCGCCTCTCTCTGCGCCTCTCTCTGCGCCTCTCTCTGCGCCTCTCTCTGCGCCTCTCTCTGCGCCTTCTCTGTGCCTCTCTCTGCGCGACTTTCTCTGCGCTTCTCTCTGCGCCTCTCTCTGCTGCCTCTCTCTGCGCCTCTCTCTGCGCCTCTCTCTGCTGCCTCTCTCTGCGCTTCTCTCTGCGCCTCTCTCTGCTGCCTCTCTCTGCGCCTTTCTCTGCGCCTCTCTCTGCGCCTTCTCTGTGCCTCTCTCTGCGCGACGTTCTCTGCGCCTCTCTCTGCGCCTCTCTCTGCGCGCCTTTCTCTGCGCCTCTCTCTGCGCGCCTTTCTCTGCGCCTCTCTCTGCGCGCCTTTCTCTGTGCCTCTCTCTGCGCGACTTTCTCTGCGCTTCTCTCTGCGCCTCTCTCTGCTGCCTCTCTCTGCGCCTTTCTCTGCGCCTCTCTCTGCGCCTTCTCTGTGCCTCTCTCTGCGCGACGTTCTCTGCGCCTCTCTCTGCGCCTCTCTCTGCGCGCCTTTCTCTGCGCCTCTCTCTGCGCCTTTCTGCATCTCTCATTGCAGCCTCTCTCTGCTGACCATTTCTGCTGCACCTCTCTGCAGTCACTCTGTGCCTGTCTCTGTTGCCTCTCTGCTGCCCTCTGCTGCAGCCTCTCTGCCCCCTCTCTCTGCCGCCCCTCTCTGCTTCAGCCTCTTTGCTGCCTCTCTCTCCTGTCTCTCTCTGCTGCCCTCTGCTGCCTCTCTCTGCTGTCTCTCTCTGCTGACTCTCTCTGCCACCTCTCTCTGTGCCGCCTCTCTCTGTGCCGCCTCTCTCTGCTGCTCCTCTCTGTGCCGTCTCCTCTCTGTGCTGCTTCTCTCTGTGCCGCCTCCTCTCTGTGCCGCCTCTCTCTGTGACGCCTCTCTCTGCTGCTTCTCTCTGTGCTGCCTCTCTCTGTGACGCCTCTCTCTGTGCCGCCTCTCTCTGTGCCGCCTCTCTCTGTGACACCTCTCTCTGTGCCGCCTCTCTCTGTGCCGCCTCTCTCTGTGACGCCTCTCTCTGTGCTGCCTCTCTCTGTGACGCCTCTCTCTGTGACGCCTCTCTCTGTGACGCCTCTCTCTGTGACGCCTCTCTCTGTGCCGCCTCTCTCTGTGACGCCTCTCTCTGTGCCGCCTCTCTCTGTGCCGCCTCTCTCTGTGACGCCTCTCTCTGTGACGCCTCTCTGTGACGCCTCTCTCTGTGCCTCCTCTCTGTGACGCCTCTCTCTGTGCCGCCTCTCTCTGTGACGCCTCTCTCTGTGCCGCCTCTCTCTGTGACGCCTCTCTCTGTGACGCCTCTCTCTGTGCCGCCTCTCTCTGTGTGACGCCTCTCTGTGCCGCCTCTCTCTGTGCCTCCTCTCTGTGACGCCTCTCTGTGACGCCTCTCTCTGTGCCTCCTCTCTGTGCCGCCTCTCTCTGTGCCGCCTCTCTCTGTGACGCCTCTCTCTGTGACGCCTCTCTCTGTGCCGCCTCTCTGTGACGCCTCTCTGTGCCTCCTCTCTGTGCCGCCTCTCTCTGTGCCGCCTCTCTGTGACGCCTCTCTCTGTGCCGCCTCTCTCTGTGACGCCTCTCTGTGTGACGCCTCTCTGTGTGACGCCTCTCTCTGTGCTGCCTCTCTCTGTGCCGCCTCCTCTCTGTGCCGCCTCCTCTCTGTGCCTCCTCTCTGTGCCGCCTCCTCTCTGTGACGCCTCCTCTCTGTGCCGCCTCCTCTCTGTGCTGTCTCCTCTCTTTGCTGTCGCCTCTCTGTGCTGTCTCCTCTCTGTGCTGCCTCCTCTCTGTGCCGTCTCCTCTCTGTGCCGCCTCCTCTCTGTGCTGCCTCCTCTCTGTGCTGTCTCCTCTCTGTGCTGTCTCCTCTCTGTGCCGCCTCCTCTCTGTGCCGTCTCCTCTCTGTGCTGTCTCCTCTCTGTGCTGTCTCCTCTCTGTGCCGCCTCCTCTCTGTGCTGCCTCCTCTCTGTGCTGTCTCCTCTCTGTGCTGCCTCCTCTCTGTGCTGTCTCCTCTCTCTGCTCTCTCCTCTCTGTGCTGCCTCCTCTCTGTGCTGTCTCCTCTCTGTGCTGCCTCCTCTCTGTGCTGCCTCCTCTCTGTGCTGCCTCCTCTCTGTGCTGCCTCCTATCTGTGCCGTCCCCTCTCTGTGCTGTCTCCTCTCTGTGCTGCCTCCTCTCTGTGCTGCCTCCTATCTGTGCTGTCTCCTCTCTGTGCTGCCTCCTCTCTGTGCTGCCTCCTCTCTGTGCTGCCTCCTCTCTGTGCTGCCTCCTATCTGTGCCGTCCCCTCTCTGTGCTGTCTCCTCTCTGTGCTGTCTCCTCTCTGTGCTGCCTCCTCTCTGTGCTGTCTCCTCTCTGTGCTGCCTCCTCTCTGTGCTGCCTCCTATCTGTGCCGTCCCCTCTCTGTGCTGTCTCCTCTCTGTGCTGCCTCCTCTCTGTGCTGTCTCCTCTCTGTGCTGCCTCCTCTCTGTGCTGCCTCCTCTCTGTGCCGCCTCCTCTCTGTGCTGTCGCCTCTCTGTGCTGCCTCCTCTCTGTGCTGTCTCCTCTCTGTGCCGTGTCTCTGTGCTGTCTCCTCTCTGTGCTGTCTCCTCTCTGTGCTGTCTCCTCTCTGTGCTCGCTGTCTCCTCTCTGTGCTGCCTCCTCTCTGTGCCGCCTCCTCTCTGTGCTGTCGCCTCTCTGTGCTGTCGCCTCTCTGTGCTGTCTCCTCTCTGCGCTGTCTCCTCTCTGTGCTGTCTCCTCTCTGTGCTGTCTCCTCTCTGTGCTGTCTCCTCTCTGTGCTGTCTCCTCTCTGTGCTGCCTCCTCTCTGTGCTGCCTCCTCTCTGTGCTGTCTCCTCTCTGTACTGTCTCCTCTCTGCGCTCGCTGTCTCCTCTCTGCGCTGCCTCCTCTCTGTGCTGTCTCCTCTCTGTGCCGCCTCCTCTCTGTGCCGCCTCCTCTCTGTGCTGTCTCCTCTCTGTGCCGCCTCTCTCTGTGCCGCCTCCTCTCTGTGCCGTCTCCTCTCTCTGCTGCTCCTCTCTGTGCCGCCTCTCTCTGTGCCGCCTCTCTCTGTGCCGCCTCTCTCTGTGCCGCCTCTCTCTGTGCCGCCTCTCTCTGTGCCGCCTCTCTCTGTGCCGCCTCTCTGTGCCGCCTCTCTCTGTGACGCCTCCTCTCTGTGACGCCTCCTCTCTGTGCCGCCTCTCTCTGTGCTGCCGCCTCTCTATGCCGCCTCTCTCTGTGCCGCCTCTCTCTGTGCCGCCTCTCTGTGACGCCTCTCTCTGTGACGCCTCTCTGTGGTGCCGCCTCTCTCTGTGCCGCCTCTCTCTGTGACGCCTCTCTCTGTGCTGTCTCCTCTCTGTGCTGTCTCCTCTCTGTGCTGTCTCCTCTCTGTGCTGTCTCCTCTCTGTGCTGTCTCCTCTCTGTGCTGCCTCCTCTCTGTGCTGTCTCCTCTCTCTGCTGCTTCTCTCTGTGCTGCCTCCTCTCTGTGCCGCCTCTCTGTGCCGCCTCTCTGTGCCGCCTCTCTCTGTGACGCCTCTCTCTGTGCCGCCTCTCTCTGTGACGCCTCTCTCTGTGCTGCCTCTCTCTGTGACGCCTCTCTCTGTGACGCCTCTCTCTGTGCCGCCTCTCTCTGTGACGCCTCTCTCTGTGCCGCCTCTCTCTGTGCCGCCTCTCTCTGTGACGCCTCTCTCTGTGCTGCCTCTCTCTGTGACGCCTCTCTGTGCTGCCTCTCTCTGTGCTGCCTCCTCTCTGTGCCGCCTCCTCTCTGTGCCTCCTCTCTGTGCCGCCTCCTCTCTGTGCCGCCTCCTCTCTGTGCCGCCTCCTCTCTGTGCTGTCTCCTCTCTTTGCTGTCGCCTCTCTGTGCTGTCTCCTCTCTGTGCCGCCTCCTCTCTGTGCCGCCTCCTCTCTGTGCTGTCTCCTCTCTGTGCCGCCTCTCTCTGTGCCGCCTCCTCTCTGTGCCGTCTCCTCTCTCTGCTGCTCCTCTCTGTGCCGCCTCTCTCTGTGCCGCCTCTCTCTCTGTGCTGTCTCCTCTCTGTGCCGCCTCCTCTCTGTGCTGTCTCCTCTCTGTGCTGCCTCCTCTCTGTGCTGTCTCCTCTCTGTGCCGCCTCCTCTCTGTGCCGCCTCCTCTCTGTGCTGTCTCCTCTCTGTGCCGCCTCCTCTCTGTGCCGTCTCCTCTCTCTACTGCTCCTCTCTGTGCCGCCTCTCTCTGTGCCGCCTCTCTCTGTGATGCCTCTCTCTGTGCCGCCTCTCTCTGTGCCGCCTCTCTCTGTGCCGTCTCCTCTCTCTGCTGCTCCTCTCTGTGCCGCCTCTCTCTGTGCCGCCTCTCTCTCTGTGCTGTCTCCTCTCTGTGCCGCCTCCTCTCTGTGCTGTCTCCTCTCTGTGCTGCCTCCTCTCTGTGCTGTCTCCTCTCTGTGCCGCCTCCTCTCTGTGCCGCCTCCTCTCTGTGCTGTCTCCTCTCTGTGCCGCCTCCTCTCTGTGCCGTCTCCTCTCTCTACTGCTCCTCTCTGTGCCGCCTCTCTCTGTGCCGCCTCTCTCTGTGATGCCTCTCTCTGTGCCGCCTCTCTCTGTGCCGCCTCTCTCTGTGCCGCCTCTCTGTGCCGCCTCTCTCTGTGACGCCTCCTCTCTGTGACGCATCCTCTCTGTGCCGCCTCTCTCTGTGCTGCCGCCTCTCTATGCCGCCTCTCTCTGTGCCGCCTCTCTCTGTGCCGCCTCTCTGTGCCGCCTCTCTCTGTGACGCCTCTCTGTGATGCCTCTCTCTGTGCCGCCTCTCTCTGTGCCGCCTCTCTCTGTGCCGCCTCTCTCTGTGCCGCCTCTCTCTGTGCCGCCTCTCTCTGTGCCGCCTCTCTGTGCCGCCTCTCTCTGTGACGCCTCCTCTCTGTGACGCCTCCTCTCTGTGCCGCCTCTCTCTGTGCTGCCGCCTCTCTATGCCGCCTCTCTCTGTGCCGCCTCTCTCTGTGCCGCCTCTCTGTGCCGCCTCTCTCTGTGACGCCTCTCTGTGATGCCTCTCTCTGTGCCGCCTCTCTCTGTGCCGCCTCTCTCTGTGACGCCTCTCTCTGTGCTGTCTCCTCTCTGTGCTGTCTCCTCTCTGTGCTGTCTCCTCTCTGTGCTGTCTCCTCTCTGTGCTGCCTCCTCTCTGTGCTGTCTCCTCTCTCTGCTGCTTCTCTCTGTGCTGCCTCCTCTCTATGCCGCCTCTCTCTGTGCCGCCTCTCTGTGACACCTCTCTGTGCCTCCTCTCTGTGCCGCCTCTCTCTGTGCCGCCTCTCTGTGCCGCCTCTCTCTGTGACGCCTCTCTCTGTGCTGCCTCTCTCTCTGACGCCTCTCTCTGTGACGCCTCTCTCTGTGCCGCCTCTCTCTGTGACGCCTCTCTCTGTGACGCCTCTCTCTGTGCCGCCTCTCTCTGTGACGCCTCTCTCTGTGCTGCCTCTCTCTGTGACGCCTCTCTGTGCTGCCTCTCTCTGTGCTGCCTCCTCTCTGTGCCGCCTCCTCTCTGTGCCTCCTCTCTGTGCCGCCTCCTCTCTGTGCCGCCTCCTCTCTGTGCCACCTCCTCTCTGTGCTGTCTCCTCTCTTTGCTGTCGCCTCTCTGTGCTGTCTCCTCTCTGTGCTGCCTCCTCTCTGTGCTGTCTCCTCTCTGTGCCGCCTCCTCTCTGTGCCGCCTCCTTTCTGTGCCTCCTCTCTGTGCCGCCTCCTCTCTGTGCCGCCTCCTCTCTGTGCCGCCTCCTCTCTGTGCTGTCTCCTCTCTTTGCTGTCGCATCTCTGTGCTGTCTCCTCTCTGTGCTGCCTCCTCTCTGTGCTGTCTCCTCTCTGTGCCGCCTCCTCTCTGTGCTGCCTCCTCTCTGTGCTGTCTCCTCTCTGTGCTGTCTCCTCTCTGTGCCGCCTCCTCTCTGTGCCGTCTCCTCTCTGTGCTGTCTCCTCTCTGTGCTGTCTCCTCTCTGTGCCGCCTCCTCTCTGTGCTGCCTCCTCTCTGTGCTGTCTCCTCTCTGTGCTGCCTCCTCTCTGTGCTGTCTCCTCTCTGTGCTGTCTCCTCTCTGTGCTGCCTCCTCTCTGTGCTGTCTCCTCTCTGTGCTGCCTCCTCTCTGTGCTGCCTCCTCTCTGTGCTGCCTCCTCTCTGTGCTGCCTCCTATCTGTACCGTCCCCTCTCTGTGCTGTCTCCTCTCTGTGCTGCCTCCTCTCTGTGCTGCCTCCTATCTGTGCTGTCTCCTCTCTGTGCTGCCTCCTCTCTGTGCTGCCTCCTCTCTGTGCTGCCTCCTCTCTGTGCTGCCTCCAATCTGTGCTGTCCCCTCTCTGTGCCGTCTCCTCTCTGTGCCGTCTCCTCTCTGTGCCGCCTCCTCTCTGTGCCGTCTCCTCTCTGTGCCGCCTCCTCTCTGTGCCGCCTCCTCTCTGTGCCGTCTCCTCTCTGTGCTGCCTCCTCTCTGTGCTGCCTCCTATCTGTGCCGTCCCCTCTCTGTGCTGTCTCCTCTCTGTGCTGCCTCCTCTCTGTGCTGTCTCCTCTCTGTGCTGCCTCCTCTCTGTGCTGCCTCCTCTCTGTGCCGCCTCCTCTCTGTGCTGTCGCCTCTCTGTGCTGCCTCCCCTCTGTGATGTCTCCTCTCTGTGCCGTGTCTCTGTGCTGTCTCCTCTCTGTGCTGTCTCCTCTCTGTGCTCGCTGTCTCCTCTCTGTGCTGTCTCCTCTCTGTGCTGTCTCCTCTCTGTGCTCGCTGTCTCCTCTCTGTGCCGCCTCCTCTCTGTGCTGTCGCCTCTCTGTGCTGTCGCCTCTCTGTTCTGTCTCCTCTCTGTGCTGTCTCCTCTCTGTGCTGTCTCCTCTCTGTGCCGCCTCCTCTCTGTGCCGCCTTCTCTCTGTGCTGTCTCCTCTCTGTGCCGCCTCTCTCTGTGCCGCCTCCTCTCTGTGCCGTCTCCTCTCTCTGCTGCTCCTCTCTGTGCCGCCTCTCTCTGTGCCGCCTCTCTCTGTGCCGCCTCTCTCTGTGCCACCTCTCTGTGCCGCCTCTCTCTGTGACGCCTCCTCTCTGTGCCGCCTCTCTCTGTGCCGCCTCTCTCTGTGCCGCCTCTCTCTGTGCCGCCTCTCTCTGTGCCGCCTCTCTCTGTGCCACCTCTCTGTGCCGCCTCTCTCTGTGACGCCTCCTCTCTGTGACGCCTCCTCTCTGTGCCGCCTCTCTCTGTGCTGCCGCCTCTCTATGCCGGCTCTCTCTGTGCCGCCTCCTCTATGTGCCGCCTCTCTCTGTGCCGCCTCTCTGTGACGCCTCTCTCTGTGACGCCTCTCTGTGATGCCTCTCTCTGTGCCGCCTCTCTCTGTGCCGCCTCTCTCTGTGACGCCTCTCTCTGTGCTGTCTCCTCTCTGTGCTGTCTCCTCTCTGTGCTGTTTCCTCTCTGTGCTGTCTCCTCTCTGTGCTGTCTCCTCTCTGTGCTGCCTCCTCTCTGTGCTGTCTCTCTCTGTGCCGCCTCTCTGTGACGCCTCTCTGTGCCTCCTCTCTGTGCCGCCTCTCTCTGTGCCGCCTCTCTCTGTGACGCCTCTCTCTGTGCCGCCTCTCTCTGTGACGCCTCTCTCTGTGCTGCCTCTCTCTGTGACGCCTCTCTCTGTGACGCCTCTCTCTGTGCCGCCTCTCTCTGTGACGCTTCTCTCTGTGACGCCTCTCTCTGTGCCGCCTCTCTCTGTGACGCCTCTCTCTGTGCTGCCTCTCTCTGTGACGCTTCTCTGTGCTGCCTCTCTCTGTGCCGCCTCCTCTCTGTGCCGCCTCCTCTCTGTGCCGCCTCCTCTCTGTGCCGCCTCCTCTCTGTGCCGCCTCCTCTCTGTGCTGTCTCCTCTCTGTGCCGCCTCCTCTCTGTGCTGCCTCCTCTCTGTGCTGTCTCCTCTCTGTGCTGTCTCCTCTCTGTGCAGCCTC
This sequence comes from Ascaphus truei, assembly GCF_040206685.1. Lineage (NCBI taxonomy): Eukaryota > Metazoa > Chordata > Amphibia > Anura > Ascaphidae > Ascaphus > Ascaphus truei. Next base: position 129,419 of record NW_027456947.1, read on the forward strand.
CTCTCTGTGCTGTCTCCTCTCTGTGCTGTCTCCTCTCTGTGCTGTCTCCTCTCTGTGCCGCCTCCTCTCTGTGCCGCCTCCTCTCTGTGCTGTCTCCTCTCTTTGCTGTCGCCTCTCTGTGCTGTCTCCTCTCTGTGCTGCCTCCTCTCTGTGCTGTCTCCTCTCTGTGCTGCCTCCTCTCTGTGCTGTCTCCTCTCTGTGCTGTCTCCTCTCTGTGCCGCCTCCTCTCTGTGCCGTCTCCTCTCTGTGCTGTCTCCTCTCTGTGCTGTCTCCTCTCTGTGCCGCCTCCTCTCTGTGCCGTCTCCTCTCTGTGCTGTCTCCTCTCTGTGCTGTCTCCTCTCTGTGCCGCCTCCTCTCTGTGCTGCCTCCTCTCTGTGCTGTCTCCTCTCTGTGCTGCCTCCTCTCTGTGCAGCCTCCTATCTGTGCCGTCCCCTCTCTGTGCTGTCTCCTCTCTGTGCTGCCTCCTCTCTGTGCTGTCTCCTCTCTGTGCTGCCTCCTCTCTGTGCTGCCTCCTCTCTGTGCCGCCTCCTCTCTGTGCTGTCGCCTCTCTGTGCTGCCTCCTCTCTGTGCTGTCTCCTCTCTGTGCCGTGTCTCTGTGCTGTCTCCTCTCTGTGCTGTCTCCTCTCTGTGCTCGCTGTCTCCTCTCTGTGCTGTCTCCTCTCTGTGCTGTCTCCTCTCTGTGCTCGCTGTCTTCTCTCTGTGCCGCCTCCTCTCTGTGCTGTCGCCTCTCTGTGCTGTCGCCTCTCTGTGCTGTCTCCTCTCTGTGCTGTCTCCTCTCTGTGCTGTCTCCTCTCTGTGCTGTCTCCTCTCTGTGCCGCCTCCTCTCTGTGCCGCCTCCTCTCTGTGCTGTCTCCTCTCTGTGCCGCCTCTCTCTGTGCCGCCTCCTCTCTGTGCCGTCTCCTCTCTCTGCTGCTCCTCTCTGTGCCGCCTCTCTCTGTGCCGCCTCTCTCTGTGCCGCCTCTCTCTGTGCCGCCTCTCTCTGTGCCGCCTCTCTCTGTGCCACCTCTCTGTGCCGCCTCTCTCTGTGACGCCTCCTCTCTGTGACGCCTCCTCTCTGTGCCGCCTCTCTCTGTGCTGCCGCCTCTCTATGCCGCCTCTCTCTGTGCCGCCTCCTCTATGTGCCGCCTCTCTCTGTGCCGCCTCTCTGTGACGCCTCTCTCTGTGACGCCTCTCTCTGTGACGCCTCTCTCTGTGCCGCCTCTCTCTGTGACGCCTCTCTCTGTGCCGCCTCTCTCTGTGCCGCCTCTCTCTGTGCCGCCTCTCTCTGTGCCGCCTCTCTCTGTGCCGCCTCTCTCTGTGCCGCCTCTCTGTGCCGCCTCTCTCTGTGACGCCTCTCTGTGACACCTCCTCTCTGTGACGCCTCTCTCTGTGCCGCCTCTCTCTGTGCCGCCTCTCTCTGTGCCGCCTCTCTCTGTGCCGCCTCTCTCTGTGTCTGCCTCTCTCTGTGCTGCCTCTCTCTGTGCCGCCTCTCTCTGTGCCGCCTCTCTCTGTGCTGCCGCCTCTCTATGCCGCCTCTCTCTGTGCCGCCTCTCTCTGTGCCGCCTCTCTGTGCCGCCTCTCTCTGCTGCTTCTCTCTGTGACGCCTCTCTCTGTGCCGCCTCTCTCTGTGACGCCTCTCTATGTGCTGCCACCTCTCTATGCCGCCTCTCTCTGTGCCGCCTCTCTCTGTGCCGCCTCTCTATGACGCCTCTCTCTGTGACGCCTCTCTGTGATGCCTCTCTCTGTGCCGCCTCTCTCTGTGCCGCCTCTCTCTGTGACGCCTCTCTCTGTGCCGCCTCTCTCTGTGCCGCCTCTCTCTGTGCCGCCTCTTTCTGTGCCGCCTCTCTGTGTGACGCCTCTCTGTGACGCCTCTCTGTGACGCCTCTCTGTGCCGCCTCTCTGTGTGACGCCTCTCTGTGCCGCCTCTCTGTGTGACGCCTCTCTCTGTGCCGCCTCTCTCTGTGCCGCCTCTCTCTGTGCCGCCTCTCTCTGTGCCGCCTCTCTCTGTGCCGCCTCTCTGTGTGACGCCTCTCTGTGCCGCCTCTCTGTGTGACGCCTCTCTCTGTGCCGCCTCTCTGTGTGCCGCCTCTCTCTGTGCCGCCTCTCTCTGTGCCGCCTCTCTCTGTGCCGCCTCTCTCTGTGCCGCCTCTCTCTGTGCCGCCTCTCTCTGTGCCGCCTCTCTCTGTGCCGCCTCTCTCTGTGCCGCCTCTCTGTGACGCCTCTCTGTGCCGCCTCTCTCTGTGCCGCCTCTCTCTGTGACGCCTCTCTGTGCCGCCTCCTCTCTGTGCTGCCTCCTCTCTGTGCTGTCTCCTCTCTGTGCTGTCTCCTCTCTGTGCCGCCTCCTCTCTGTGCCATCTCCTCTCTGTGCTGTCTCCTCTCTGTGCTGTCTCCTCTCTGTGCCGCCTCCTCTCTGTGCCGCCTCCTCTCTGTGCTGTCTCCTCTCTATGCTGCCTCCTCTCTGTGCCGTCTCCTCTCTGTGCTGTCTCCTCTCTGTGCTGCCTCCTCTCTGTGCTGTCTCCTCTTTGTGCTGCCTCCTCTCTGTGCTGCCTCCTATCTGTGCCGTGTCTCTGTGCTTTCTCTCTCTGTGCTGCCTCCTCTCTGTGCCGCCTCCTCTCTGTGCCGTCTCCTCTCTGTGCCGCCTCCTCTCTGTGCCGTCTCCTCTCTGTGCCGCCTCCTCTCTGTGCCGTCTCCTCTCTGTGCTGTCTCCTCTCTGTGCTGTCTCCTCTCTGTGCCGCCTCCTCTCTGTGCCGCCTCCTCTCTGTGCCGTCTCCTCTCTGTGCTGCCTCCTCTCTGTGCCGTCTCCTCTCTGTGCCGTCTCCTCTCTGTGCTGCCTCCTCTCTGTGCCGTCTCCTCTCTGTGCCGTCTCCTCTCTGTGCCGTCTCCTCTCTCTGTGCCGCCTCTCTCTGTGCCGCCTCTCTGTGCCGCCTCTCTCAGTGCCGCCTCTCTGTGCCGCCTCTCTCTGTGCCGCCTCTCTCTGTGCCGCCTCTCTCTGTGCCGCCTCTCTCTGTGCCGCCTCTCTCTGTGCCGCCTCTCTCTGTGCCGCCTCTCTCTGTGCCGCCTCTCTCTGTGACGCCTCTCTGTGACGCCTCTCTGTGCCGCCTCTCTCTGTGCCGCCTCTCTCTGTGACGCCTCTCTGTGCCGCCTCTCTCTGTGCCGCCTCTCTCTGTGACGCCTCTCTCTATGCCGCCTCTCTGTGATGCCTCTCTCTGTGCCGCCTCTCTCTGTGATGCCTCTCTCTGTGCCGCCTCTCTCTGTGCCGCCTCTCTCTGTGCCGCCTCTCTCTGTGCCGCCTCTCTCTGTGCCGCCTCTTCTGTCTCTCTGTGCCGCCTCTCTCTGTGCCGCCTCTCTCTGTGCCGCCTCTCTCTGTGCCGCCTCTCTCTGTGCCGCCTCTCTCTATGCCGCCTCTCTCTGTGCCGCCTCTCTCTGTGCCGCCTCTCTCTGTGCCGCCTCTCTGTGCCGCCTCTCTCAGTGCCGCCTCTCTCTGTGCCGCCTCTCTCTGTGCCCCCTCTCTCTGTGCCGCCTCTCTCTATGCCGCCTCTCTCTGTGCCGCCTCTCTGTGCCGCCTCTCTCAGTGCCGCCTCTCTGTGCCGCCTCTCTCTATGCCGCCTCTCTCTGTGCCGCCTCTCTCTGTGACGCCTCTCTCTGTGCCGCCTCTCTCTGTGCCGCCTCTCTCTGTGCCGCCTCTCTGTGCCGCCTCTCTCTGTGCCGCCTCTCTCTGTGCCGCCTCTCTCTGTGCCGCCTCTCTCTGTGACGCCTCTCTCTGTGACGCCTCTCTCTGTGCCGCCTCTCTCTGTGCCGCCTCTCTCTGTGCCGCCTCCCTCTGTGCCGCCTCTCTCTGTGCCGCCTCTCTCTGTGCCGCCTCTCTCTATGCCGCCTCTCTTTGTGCCGCCTCTCTCTGTGCCGCCTCTCTCTGTGCCGCCTCTCTGTGCCGCCTCTCTCTGTGCCGTCTCCTCTCTGTGCTGCCTCTCTGTGACGCCTCTCTCTGTGCCGCCTCTCTCTGTGCCGCCTCTCTCTGTGCCGCCTCTCTGTGCCGCCTCTCTCAGTGCCGCCTCTCTCTGTGCCGCCTCTCTCTGTGCCCCCTCTCTCTGTGCCGCCTCTCTCTATGCCGCCTCTCTCTGTGCCGCCTCTCTGTGCCGCCTCTCTCAGTGCCGCCTCTCTGTGCCGCCTCTCTCTGTGCCGCCTCTCTCTGTGCCGCCTCTCTCTGTGACGCCTCTTTCTGTGCCGCCTCTCTCTGTGCCGCCTCTCTCTGTGCCGCCTCTCTGTGCCGCCTCTCTCTGTGCCGCCTCTCTCTGTGCCGCCTCCCTCTGTGCCGCCTCTCTCTGTGCCGCCTCTCTCTATGCCGCCTCTCTTTGTGCCGCCTCTCTCTGTGCCGCCTCTCTCTGTGCCGCCTCTCTGTGCCGCCTCTCTCTGTGCCGTCTCCTCTCTGTGCTGCCTCTCTGTGCCGCCTCTCTCTGTGCCGCCTCTCTCTGTGCCGCCTCTCTCTGTGCCGCCTCTCTGTGCCGCCTCTCTCTGTTCCGCCTCTCTGTGCCACATCTCTCTGTGCCGCCTCTCTGTGCCGCCTCTCTCTGTGCCGCCTCTCTCTATGCCGCCTCTCTGTGCCGCCTCTCTGTGACGCCTCTCTCTGTGCCGCCTCTCTCTGTGATGCCTCTCTCTGTGATGCCTCTCTCTGTGCTGCCTCTCTCTGTGATGACTCTCTCTGTGCCGTCTCCTCTCTGTGCCGCCTCTCTGTGCCGCCTCTCTGTGCCGCCTCTCTGTGCACCCTCTCTCTGTGACGCCTCTCTCTGTGCTGCCTCTCTCTGTGACGCCTCTCTCTGTGACGCCTCTCTCTGTGCCACCTCTCTGTGCTGCCTCCTCTCTGTGCTGCCTCCCTCTGTGCCGCCTCTCTCTGTGCTGCCTCCTCTCTGTGCCGCCTCTCTCTATGCCGCCTCTCTGTGACGCCTCTCTGTGACGCCTCTCTCTGTGCCGCCTCTCTCTGTGCCGCCTCTCTCTGTGCCGCCTCTCTCTGTGCCGCCTCTCTGTGTGACGCCTCTCTCTGTGCCGCCTCTCTCTGTGCCGCCTCTCTCTGTGCCGCCTCTCTCTGTGCCGCCTCTCTCTGTGCCGCCTCTCTGTGTGACGCCTCTCTGTGCCGCCTCTCTGTGTGACGCCTCTCTCTGTGCCGCCTCTCTGTGTGCCGCCTCTCTCTGTGCCGCCTCTCTCTGTGCCGCCTCTCTCTGTGCCGCCTCTCTCTGTGCCGCCTCTCTCTGTGCCGCCTCTCTCTGTGCCGCCTCTCTCTGTGCCGCCTCTCTGTGACGCCTCTCTGTGCCGCCTCTCTCTGTGCCGCCTCTCTCTGTGACGCCTCTCTGTGCCGCCTCCTCTCTGTGCTGCCTCCTCTCTGTGCTGTCTCCTCTCTGTGCTGTCTCCTCTCTGTGCCGCCTCCTCTCTGTGCCATCTCCTCTCTGTGCTGTCTCCTCTCTGTGCTGTCTCCTCTCTGTGCCGCCTCCTCTCTGTGCCGCCTCCTCTCTGTGCTGTCTCCTCTCTATGCTGCCTCCTCTCTGTGCCGTCTCCTCTCTGTGCTGTCTCCTCTCTGTGCTGCCTCCTCTCTGTGCTGTCTCCTCTTTGTGCTGCCTCCTCTCTGTGCTGCCTCCTATCTGTGCCGTGTCTCTGTGCTTTCTCTCTCTGTGCTGCCTCCTCTCTGTGCCGCCTCCTCTCTGTGCCGTCTCCTCTCTGTGCCGCCTCCTCTCTGTGCCGTCTCCTCTCTGTGCCGTCTCCTCTCTGTGCCGCCTCCTCTCTGTGCCGTCTCCTCTCTGTGCCGTCTCCTCTCTGTGCTGTCTCCTCTCTGTGCCGCCTCCTCTCTGTGCTGCCTCCTCTCTGTGCTGTCTCCTCTCTGTGCTGCCTCCTCTCTGTGCCGTCTCCTCTCTGTGCCGTCTCCTCTCTGTGCTGCCTCCTCTCTGTGCTGTCTCCTCTCTGTGCCGTCTCCTCTCTGTGCCGTCTCCTCTCTCTGTGCCGCCTCTCTCTGTGCCGCCTCTCTCTGTGCCGCCTCTCTGTGATTCCTCTCTCTGTGCCGCCTCTCTCTGTGATGCCTCTCTCTGTGCCGCCTCTCTCTGTGCCGCCTCTCTCTGTGCCGCCTCTCTCTGTGCCGCCTCTTCTGTCTCTCTGTGCCGCCTCTCTCTGTGCCGCCTCTCTCTGTGCCGCCTCTCTCTGTGCCGCCTCTCTCTGTGCCGCCTCTCTCTATGCCGCCTCTCTCTGTGCCGCCTCTCTCTATGCCGCCTCTCTCTGTGCCGCCTCTCTGTGCCGCCTCTCTCAGTGCCGCCTCTCTCTGTGCCGCCTCTCTCTGTGCCGCCTCTCTCTGTGCCGCCTCTCTCTATGCCGCCTCTCTCTGTGCCGCCTCTCTGTGCCGCCTCTCTCAGTGCCGCCTCTCTGTGCCGCCTCTCTCTGTGACGCCTCTCTCTGTGCCGCCTCTCTCTGTGACGCCTCTCTCTGTGCCGCCTCTCTCTGTGCCGCCTCTCTCTGTGCCGCCTCTCTGTGCCGCCTCTCTCTGTGCCGCCTCTCTCTGTGCCGCCTCTCTCTGTGCCGCCTCTCTCTGTGACGCCTCTCTCTGTGACGCCTCTCTCTGTGCCGCCTCTCTCTGTGCCGCCTCTCTCTGTGCCGCCTCCCTCTGTGCCGCCTCTCTCTGTGCCGCCTCTCTCTGTGCCGCCTCTCTCTATGCCGCCTCTCTTTGTGCCGCCTCTCTCTGTGCCGCCTCTCTCTGTGCCGCCTCTCTGTGCCGCCTCTCTCTGTGCCGTCTCCTCTCTGTGCTGCCTCTCTGTGACGCCTCTCTCTGTGCCGCCTCTCTCTGTGCCTCCTCCTCTCTGTGCCGCCTCTCTGTGACGCCTCTCTCTGTGCCGCCTCTCTCTGTGCCGCCTCTCTCTGTGACGCCTCTCTCTGTGCCGCCTCTCTCTGTGATGCCTCCTCTCTGTGCCGCCTCTCTCTGTGCCGCCTCTCTCTGTGTGACGCCACTCTCTGTGCCGCCTCTCTCTGTGTGACGCCTCTCTCTGTGCCGCCTCTCTCTGTGCCGCCTCTCTGTGCCGCCTCTCTCTTTGACGCATCTCTCTGTGACGCCTCTTTCTGTGCCGCCTCTCTCTGTGCCGCCTCTCTCTGTGTGACGCCTCTCTGTGCCGCCTCTCTCTGTGCCGCCTCTCTCTGTGTGACGCCTCTCTGTGCCGCCTCTCTCTTTGCCGCCTCTCTCTGTGTGACGCCTCTCTGTGCCGCCTCTCTGTGACGCCTCTCTCTGTGCCGCCTCTCTCTGTGCCGCCTCTCTCTGTGCCGCCTCTCTCTCCCGCCTCTCTGTGTGACGCCTCTCTCTGTGACGCCCCTCTCTGTGACGCCTCTCTCTGTGACGCCTCTCTCTGTGCCGCCTCTCTGTGTGACGCCTCTCTCTGTGACGCCTCTCTCTGTGCCGCCTCTCTCTGTGATGCCTCTCTCTGTGCCGCCTCTCTCTGTGCCGCCTCTCTCTGTGCCGCCTCTCTCTGTGCCGCCTCTCTCTGTGCCGCCTCTTCTGTCTCTCTGTGCCGCCTCTCTCTGTGCCGCCTCTCTCTGTGCCGCCTCTCTCTGTGCTGCCTCTCTCTATGCCGCCTCTCTCTGTGCCGCCTCTCTCTATGCCGCCTCTCTCTGTGCCGCCTCTCTGTGCCGCCTCTCTCAGTGCCGCCTCTCTGTGCCGCCTCTCTCTGTGCCGCCTCTCTCTGTGCCGCCTCTCTCTGTGCCGCCTCTCTCTGTGCCGCCTCTCTCTGTGCCGCCTCTCTGTGCCGCCTCTCTCAGTGCCGCCTCTCTGTGACGCCTCTCTCTGTGACGCCTCTCTCTGTGCCGCCTCTCTGTGCCGCCTCTCTCAGTGCCGCCCTCTCTGTGACGCCTCTCTCTGTGACGCCTCTCTCTGTGCCGCCTCTCTCTGTGCCGCCTCTCTGTGCCGCCTCTCTCTGTGCCGCCTCTCTCTGTGCCGCCTCTCTCTGTGCCGCCTCTCTCTGTGCCGCCTCTCTCTGTGCCGCCTCTCTCTGTGCCGCCTCTCTCTGTGCCGCCTCTCTCTGTGCCACCTCTCTGTGCTGCCTCCTCTCTGTGCTGCCTCCCTCTGTGCCGCCTCTCTCTGTGCTGCCTCCTCTCTGTGCCGCCTCTCTCTATGCCGCCTCTCTGTGACGCCTCTCTGTGACGCCTCTCTCTGTGCCGCCTCTCTCTGTGCCGCCTCTCTCTGTGACGCCTCTCTCTGTGACGCCTCTCTGTGACGCCTCTCTGTGACGCCTCTCTGTGACGCCTCTCTCTGTGCCGCCTCTCTCTGTGCCGCCTCTCTCTGTGCCGCCTCTCTCTGTGCCGCCTCTCTCTGTGCCGCCTCTCTCTGTGCCGCCTCTCTCTGTGCCGCCTCTCTGTGACGCCTCTCTGTGACGCCTCTCTCTGTGACGCCTCTCTGTGCCGCCTCTCTCTGTGCCGCCTCTCTCTGTGACGCCTCTCTCTGTGACGCCTCTCTGTGCCGCCTCTCTCTGTGCCGCCTCTCTCTATGCCGCCTCTCTGTGACGCCTCTCTGTGCCGCCTCTCTCTGTGCCGCCTCTCTCTGTGCCGCCTCTCTCTGTGCCGCCTCTCTCTGTGCCGCCTCTCTCTGTGCCGCCTCTCTCTGTGCCGCCTCTCTCTGTGCCGCCTCTCTGTGTGACGCCTCTCTGTGCCACCTATCTCTGTGCCGCCTCTCTGTGCCGCCTCTCTCTGTGACGCCTCTCTCTGTGACGCCTCTCTCTGTGCCGCCTCTCTCTGTGCCGCCTCTCTCTGTGTGACGCCTCACTCTGTGCCGCCTCTCTCTGTGTGACGCCTCTCTCTGTGCTGCCTCTCTCTGTGCCGCCTCTCTCTGTGTGACGCCTCTCTCTGTGCCGCCTCTCTCTGTGCCGCCTCTCTGTGCCGCCTCTCTTTGTGACGCCTCTCTCTGTGACGCCTCTCTCTGTGACGCCTCTCTCTGTGCCGCCTCTCTCTGTGCCGCCTCTCTCTGTGCCGCCTCTCTGTGCCGCCTCTCTCTGTGCCGCCTCTCTCTGTGCCGCCTCTCTCTGTGCCGCCTCTCTCTGTGCCACCTCTCTCTGTGCCGCCTCTCTCTGTGCCGCCTCTCTGTGCCGCCTCTCTCTGTTCCGCCTCTCTGTGCCGCATGTCTCTGTGCCGCCTCTCTGTGCCGCCTCTCTCTGTGCCGCCTCTCTCTATGCCGCCTCTCTGTGCCGCCTCTCTGTGACGCCTCTCTCTGTGCCGCCTCTCTCTGTGCCGCCTCTCTCTGTGATGCCTCTCTCTGTGATGCCTCTCTCTGTGCTGCTTCTCTCTGTGATGCCTCTCTCTGTGCCGTCTCCTCTCTGTGCCGCCTCTCTGTGCCGCCTCTCTGTGCCGCCTCTCTGTGCCGCCTCTCTGTGCCGCCTCTCTCTGTGACGCCTCACTCTGTGCTGCCTCTCTCTGTGCCGCCTCTCTCTGTGCCGCCTCTCTCTGTGCCGCCTCTCTCTGTGCCGCCTCTCTGTGCTGCCTCCTCTCTGTGCCGCCTCTCTCTGTGCCGCCTCTCTCTGTGACGCCTCTCTGTGCTGCCTCCTCTCTGTGCCGCCTCTCTCTGTGCCGCCTCTCTCTGTGCCGCCTCTCTCTGTGCCGCCTCTCTCTGTGTGACGCCTCTCTGTGCCGCCTATCTCTGTGCCACCTCTTTGTGCCGCCTCTCTCTGTGACGCCTCTCTCTGTGACGCCTCTCTCTGTGCCGCCTCTCTCTGTGCCGCCTCTCTCTGTGTGACGCCTCTCTCTGTGCCGCCTCTCTCTGTGTGACGCCTCTCTCTGTGCTGCCTCTCTCTGTGCCGCCACTCTCTGTGTGACGCCACTCTCTGTGCCGCCTCTCTCTGTGTGACGCCTCTCTCTGTGCCGCCTCTCTCTGTGCCGCCTCTCTGTGCCGCCTCTCTTTGTGACGCCTCTCTCTGTGACGCATCTCTCTGTGACGCCTCTTTCTGTGCCGCCTCTCTCTGTGCCGCCTCTCTCTGTGTGACGCCTCTCTGTGCCGCCTCTCTCTGTGCCGCCTCTCTCTGTGTGACGCCTCTCTGTGCCGCCTCTCTCTTTGCCGCCTCTCTCTGTGTGACGCCTCTCTGTGCCGCCTCTCTGTGACGCCTCTCTCTGTGCCGCCTCTCTCTGTGCCGCCTCTCTCTGTGACGCCTCTCTCTGTGCCGCCTCTCTGTGTGACGCCTCTCTCTGTGACGCCTCTCTCTGTGACGCCTCTCTCTGTGACGCCTCTCTCTGTGCCGCCTCTCTGTGTGACGCCTCTCTCTGTGACGCCTCTCTCTGTGCCGCCTCTCTCTGTGATGCCTCTCTCTGTGCCGCCTCTCTCTGTGCCGCCTCTCTCTGTGCCGCCTCTCTCTGTGCCGCCTCTTCTGTCTCTCTGTGCCGCCTCTCTCTGTGCCGCCTCTCTCTGTGCCGCCTCTCTCTGTGCTGCCTCTCTCTATGCCGCCTCTCTCTGTGCCGCCTCTCTCTATGCCGCCTCTCTCTGTGCCGCCTCTCTGTGCCGCCTCTCTCAGTGCCGCCTCTCTCTGTGCCGCCTCTCTCTGTGCCGCCTCTCTCTGTGCCGCCTCTCTCTGTGCCGCCTCTCTCTGTGCCGCCTCTCTCTGTGCCGCCTCTCTGTGCCGCCTCTCTGTGCCGCCTCTCTCAGTGACGCCTCTCTCTGTGACGCCTCTCTCTGTGCCGCCTCTCTCTGTGCCGCCTCTCTCTGTGCCGCCTCTCTGTGCCGCCTCTCTCTGTGCCGCCTCTCTCTGTGCCGCCTCTCTCTGTGCCGCCTCTCTCTGTGCCGCCTCTCTCTGTGACGCCTCTCTCTGTGACGCCTCTCTCTGTGCCGCCTCTCTCTGTGCCGCCTCTCTCTGTGCCGCCTCTCTCTGTGCCGCCTCTCTCTGTGCCGCCTCTCTCTATGCCGCCTCTCTTTGTGCCGCCTCTCTCTGTGCCGTCTCTCTCTATGCCGCCTCTCTCTGTGCCGCCTCTCTCTATGCCGCCTCTCTCTGTGCCGCCTCTCTCTATGCCGCCTCTCTCTGTGACGCCTCTCTCTGTGCCGCCTCTCTGTGCCGCCTCTCTCTGTGCCGTCTCCTCTCTGTGCTGCCTCTCTGTGACGCCTCTCTCTGTGCCGCCTCTCTCTGTGCCTCCTCCTCTCTGTGCCGCCTCTCTGTGACGCCTCTCTCTGTGCCGCCTCTCTCTGTGACGCCTCTCTCTGTGACGCCTCTCTCTGTGCCGCCTCTCTCTGTGATGCCTCCTCTCTGTGCCGCCTCTCTCTGTGCCGCCTCTCTCTGTGACGCCTCTCTCTGTGCCGCCTCTCTCTGTGCCGCCTCTCTCTGTGCCGCCTCTCTGTGCCGCCTCTCTCTGTGCCGCCTCTCTCTGTGCCGCCTCTCTCTGTGCCGCCTCTCTCTGTGCCGCCTCTCTCTGTACCGCCTCTCTCTGTGCCGCCTCTCTGTGCCGCCTCTCTCTGTTCCGCCTCTCTGTGCCACATCTCTCTGTGCCGCCTCTCTGTGCCGCCTCTCTCTGTGCCGCCTCTCTCTATGCCGCCTCTCTGTGACGCCTCTCTCTGTGCCGCCTCTCTCTGTGATGCCTCTCTCTGTGATGCCTCTCTCTGTGATGCCTCTCTCTGTGATGCCTCTCTCTGTGCCGTCTCCTCTCTGTGCCATCTCCTCTCTGTGCCGCCTCTCTGTGCCGCCTCTCTGTGCCGCCTCTCTGTGCCGCCTCTCTCTGTGACGCCTCTCTCTGTGCTGCCTCTCTCTGTGACGCCTCTCTCTGTGACGCCTCTCTCTGTGACACCTCTCTCTGTGCCGCCTCTCTGTGCTGCCTCTCTGTGCCGCCTCTCTCTGTGCCGCCTCTCTCTGTGCCGCCTCTCTCTGTGCCGCCTCTCTGTGCTGCCTCCTCTCTGTGCCGCCTCTCTCTGTGCCGCCTCTCTCTGTGCCGCCTCTCTCTATGCCGCCTCTCTGTGACGCCTCTCTCTGTGCCGCCTCTCTCTGTGATGCCTCTCTCTGTGATGCCTCTCTCTGTGATGCCTCTCTCTGTGCCGCCTCTCTCTATGCCGCCTCTCTGTGACGCCTCTCTGTGACGCCTCTCTCTGTGCCGCCTCTCTCTGTGCCGCCTCTCTCTGTGCCGCCTCTCTCTGTGCCGCCTCTCTCTGTGCCGCCTCTCTCTGTGCCGCCTCTCTGTGTGACGCCTCTCTGTGCCACCTATCTCTGTGCCGCCTCTCTGTGCCGCCTCTCTCTGTGACGCCTCTCTCTGTGACGCCTCTCTCTGTGCCGCCTCTCTCTGTGCCGCCTCTCTCTGTGTGACGCCTCTCTCTGTGCCGCCTCTCTCTGTGTGACGCCTCTCTCTGTGCTGCCTCTCTCTGTGCCGCCTCTCTCTGTGTGACGCCTCTCTCTGTGCCGCCTCTCTCTGTGCCGCCTCTCTGTGCCGCCTCTCTTTGTGACGCCTCTCTCTGTGACGCCTCTCTCTGTGACGCCTCTCTCTGTGCCGCCTCTCTCTGTGCCGCCTCTCTCTGTGCCGCCTCTCTGTGCCGCCTCTCTCTGTGCCGCCTCTCTCTGTGCCGCCTCTCTCTGTGCCGCCTCTCTCTGTGCCGCCTCTCTCTGTGCCACCTCTCTCTGTGCCGCCTCTCTCTGTGCCGCCTCTCTATGCCGCCTCTCTCTGTTCCGCCTCTCTGTGCCGCATCTCTCTGTGCCGCCTCTCTGTGCCGCCTCTCTCTGTGCCGCCTCTCTCTATGCCGCCTCTCTGTGCCGCCTCTCTGTGATGCCTCTCTCTGTGCCGCCTCTCTCTGTGATGCCTCTCTCTGTGCCGCCTCTCTCTGTGATGCCTCTCTCTGTGATGCCTCTCTCTGTGCTGCCTCTCTCTTTGATGCCTCTCTCTGTGCCGTCTCCTCTCTGTGCCGCCTCTCTGTGCCGCCTCTCTGTGCCGCCTCTCTGTGCCGCCTCTCTCTGTGACGCCTCTCTCTGTGCTGCCTCTCTCTGTGCCGCTTCTCTCTGTGACGCCTCTCTCTGTGACGCCTCTCTCTCTGCCGCCTCTCTGTGCTGCCTCCTCTCTGTGCCGCCTCTCTCTGTGCCGCCTCTCTCTGTGACGCCTCTCTGTGCTGCCTCCTCTCTGTGCCGCCTCTCTCTGTGCCGCCTCTCTCTGTGCCGCCTCTCTCTGTGCCGCCTCTCTCTGTGCCGCCTCTCTCTGTGCCGCCTCTCTGTGCCGCCTCTCTCTGTTCCGCCTCTCTGTGCCACATCTCTCTGTGCCGCCTCTCTGTGCCGCCTCTCTCTGTGCCGCCTCTCTCTATGCCGCCTCTCTGTGACGCCTCTCTCTGTGCCGCCTCTCTCTGTGATGCCTCTCTCTGTGATGCCTCTCTCTGTGATGCCTCTCTCTGTGATGCCTCTCTCTGTGCCGCCTCTTCTGTCTCTCTGTGCCGCCTCTCTCTGTGCCGCCTCTCTCTGTGCCGCCTCTCTCTGTGCTGCCTCTCTCTATGCCGCCTCTCTCTGTGCCGCCTCTCTCTATGCCGCCTCTCTCTGTGCCGCCTCTCTGTGCCGCCTCTCTCAGTGCCGCCTCTCTGTGCCGCCTCTCTCTGTGCCGCCTCTCTCTGTGCCGCCTCTCTCTGTGCCGCCTCTCTCTGTGCCGCCTCTCTCTGTGCCGCCTCTCTCTGTGCCGCCTCTCTCTGTGCCGCCTCTCTGTGCCGCCTCTCTCAGTGCCGCCTCTCTGTGCCGCCTCTCTCTGTGACGCCTCTCTCTGTGCCGCCTCTCTCTGTGACGCCTCTCTCTGTGACGCCTCTCTCTGTGCCGCCTCTCTCTGTGCCGCCTCTCTGTGCCGCCTCTCTCTGTGCCGCCTCTCTCTGTGCCGCCTCTCTCTGTGCCGCCTCTCTCTGTGCCGCCTCTCTCTGTGCCGCCTCTCTCTGTGCCGCCTCTCTCTGTGCCGCCTCTCTCTGTGCCGCCTCTCTCTGTGCCGCCTCTCTCTGTGCCGCCTCTCTTTGTGCCGCCTCTCTCTGTGCCGCCTCTCTCTGTGCCGCCTCTCTGTGCCGCCTCTCTCTGTGATGCCTCTCTCTGTGCCGCCTCTCTCTGTGCCGCTCTCTCTGTGCCGCCTCTCTCTGTGCCGCCTCTCTCTGTGCCGCCTCTCTCTGTGCCGCCTCTCTCTGTGTGACGCCTCTCTGTGCCGCCTATCTCTGTGCCGCCTCTTTGTGCCGCCTCTCTCTGTGACGCCTCTCTCTGTGACGCCTCTCTCTGTGCCGCCTCTCTCTGTGCCGCCTCTCTCTGTGTGACGCCTCTCTCTGTGCCGCCTCTCTCTGTGTGACGCCTCTCTCTGTGCTGCCTCTCTCTGTGCCGCCTCTCTCTGTGTGACGCCACTCTCTGTGCCGCCTCTCTCTGTGTGACGCCTCTCTCTGTGCCGCCTCTCTCTGTGCCGCCTCTCTGTGCCGCCTCTCTTTGTGACGCCTCTCTCTGTGACGCATCTCTCTGTGCCGCCTCTCTCTGTGTGACGCCTCTCTGTGCCGCCTCTCTCTGTGCCGCCTCTCTCTGTGTGACGCCTCTCTGTGCCGCCTCTCTCTTTGCCGCCTCTCTCTGTGTGACGCCTCTCTGTGCCGCCTCTCTGTGACGCCTCTCTCTGTGCCGCCTCTCTCTGTGCCGCCTCTCTCTGTGACGCCTCTCTCTGTGCCGCCTCTCTGTGTGACGCCTCTCTCTGTGACGCCTCTCTCTGTGACGCCTCTCTCTGTGCCGCCTCTCTGTGTGACGCCTCTCTCTGTGACGCCTCTCTCTGTGCCGCCTCTCTCTGTGACGCCTCTCTGTGATGCCTCTCTGTGACGCCTCTCTGTGACGCCTCTCTCTGTGACGCCTCTCTCTGTGACGCCTCTCTGTGCCGCCTCTCTGTGTGACGCCTCTCTGTGCCGCCTCTCTGTGTGACGCCTCTCTCTGTGACGCCTCTCTCTGTGCTGCCTCTCTCTGTGCCGCCTCTCTCTGTGACGCCTCTCTCTGTGCTGCCTCTCTCTGTGACGCCTCTCTCTGTGACGCCTCTCTCTGTGCCGCCTCTCTCTGTGCCGCCTCTTCTGTGCCGCCTCTCTGTGTGACGCCTCTCTCTGTGACGCCTCTCTCTGTGCCGCCTCTCTCTGTGACGCCTCTCTGTGACGCCTCTCTCTGTGACTCCTCTCTCTGTGCCGCCTCTCTGTGTGACGCCTCTCTGTGCCGCCTCTCTGTGTGACGCCTCTCTCTGTGACGCCACTCTCTGTGCTGCCTCTCTCTGTGCCGCCTCTCTCTGTGACGCCTCTCTCTGTGACGCCTCTCTCTGTGACGCCTCTCTGTGCCGCCTCCTCTCTGTGCCGCCTCTCTGTGACGCCTCTCTCTGTGCCGCCTCTCTCTGTGCCGCCTCCTCTCTGTGCCGCCTCTCTGTGACGCCTCTCTCTGTGCCGCCTCTCTCTGTGCCGCCTCTCTCTGTGACGCCTCTCTCTATGCCGCCTCTCTCTGTGATGCCTCCTCTCTGTGCCGCCTCTCTCTGTGCCGCCTCTCTCTGTGCCGCCTCTCTCTGTGCCGCCTCTTTCTGTGCCGCCTCTCTCTGTGCCGCCTCTCTCTGTGCCGCCTCTCTGTGCCGCCTCTCTCTGTGCCGCCTCTCTCTGTGACGCCTCTCTCTGTGCCGCCTCTCTCTGTGCCGCCTCTCTCTGTGCCGCCTCTCTCTGTGCCGCCTCTCTCTGTGTCGCCTCTCTGTGCCGCCACTCTCTGTTCCGCCTCTCTGTGCCGCCTCTCTCTGTGCCGCCTCTCTGTGCCGCCTCTCTCTGTGCCGCCTCTCTTTATGCCGCCTCTCTGTGCCGCCTCTCTCTGTGCCGCCTCTCTCTGTGATGCCTCTCTCTGTGCCGCCTCTCTCTGTGATGCCTCTCTCTGTGATGCCTCTCTCTGTGCTGCCTCTCTCTGTGATGCCTCTCTCTGTGCCGTCTCCTCTCTGTGCCGTCTCCTCTCTGTGCCGCCTCTCTGTGCCGCCTCTCTGTGCCGCCTCTCTGTGACGCCTCTCTCTGTGCTGCCTCTCTCTGTGCCGCCTCTCTCTGTGCCGCCTCTCTCTGTGACGCCTCTCTCTGTGACGCCTCTCTCTGTGCCGCCTCTCTGTGCCGCCTCCTCTCTGTGCCGCCTCTCTCTGTGCCGCCTCTCTGTGATGCCTCTCTGTGCCGCCTCTCTCTGTGACGCCTCTCTCTGTGACGCCTCTCTCTGTGACGCCTCTCTGTGCCGCCTCTCTCTGTGCCGCCTCTCTCTGTGACGCCTCTCTCTGTGACGCCTCTCTGTGACGCCTCTCTGTGATGCCTCTCTCTGTGACGCCTCTCTCTGTGACGCCTCTCTCTGTGCCGCCTCTCTCTGTGACGCCTCTCTGTGATGCCTCTCTGTGACGCCTCTCTCTGTGACGCCTCTCTCTGTGATGCCTCTCTGTGCCGCCTCTCTGTGTGACGCCTCTCTGTGCCGCCTCTCTGTGTGACGCCTCTCTCTGTGACGCCTCTCTCTGTGCTGCCTCTCTCTGTGCCGCCTCTCTCTGTGACGCCTCTCTCTGTGCTGCCTCTCTCTGTGACGCCTCTCTCTGTGCTGCCTCTCTCTGTGCCGCCTCTCTCTGTGTGATGCCTCTCTCTGTGCCGCCTCTCTCTGTGTGACGCCTCTCTCTGTGCCGCCTCTCTCTGTGCCGCCTCTCTGTGCCGCCTATCTCTGTGACGCCTCTCTCTGTGACGCCTCTCTCTGTGCCGCCTCTCTCTGTGACGCCTCTCTGTGATGCCTCTCTGTGACGCCTCTCTCTGTGACGCCTCTCTCTGTGACGCCTCTCTGTGCCGCCTCTCTGTGTGACGCCTCTCTGTGCCGCCTCTCTGTGTGACGCCTCTCTCTGTGACTCCTCTCTCTGTGCTGCCTCTCTCTGTGCCGCCTCTCTCTGTGACGCCTCTCTCTGTGCTGCCTCTCTCTGTGCCGCCTCTCTCTGTGACGCCTCTCTCTGTGCCGCCTCTCTCTGTGCCGCCTCTTCTGTGCCGCCTCTCTGTGTGACGCCTCTCTCTGTGACGCCTCTCTCTGTGCCGCCTCTCTCTGTGACGCCTCTCTGTGATGCCTCTCTGTGACGTCTCTCTCTGTGCCGCCTCTCTGTGTGACGCCTCTCTGTGCCGCCTCTCTGTGTGACGCCTCCCTCTGTGACGCATCTCTCTGTGCTGCCTTTCTCTGTGACGCATCTCTCTGTGCTGCCTTTCTCTGTGCCGCCTCTCTCTGTGCCGCCTCTCTCTGTGACGCCTCTCTCTGTGACGCCTCTCTGTGCCGCCTCCTCTCTGTGCCGCCTCTCTGTGCCGCCTCTCTCTGTGCCGCCTCTCTCTGTGCCGCCTCCTCTCTGTGCCGCCTCTCTCTGTGCCGCCTCTCTCTGTGCCGCCTCTCTCTGTGATGCCTCTCTCTGTGCCGCCTCTCTCTGTGATGCCTCCTCTCTGTGCCGCCTCTCTCTGTGCCGCCTCTCTCTGTGCCGCCTCTCTCTGTGCCGCCTCTCTGTGCCGCCTCTCTCTGTGCCGCCTCTCTCTGTGCCGCCTCTCTGTGCCGCCTCTCTCTGTGCCGCCTCTCTCTGTGACGCCTCTCTCTGTGCCGCCTCTCTCTGTGCCGCCTCTCTCTGTGCCGCCTCTCTCTGTGCCGCCTCTCTCTGTGCCGCCTCTCTCAGTGCCGCCTCTCTCAGTGCCGCCTCTCTGTGCCGCCTCTCTCTGTGCCGCCTCTCTGTGCCGCCTCTCTCTGTGCCGCCTCTCTCTATGCCGCCTCTCTGTGCCGCCTCTCTGTGACGCCTCTCTCTGTGCCGCCTCTCTCTGTGATTCCTCTCTCTGTGCCGCCTCTCTCTGTGATGCCTCTCTCTGTGATGCCTCTCTCTGTGCTGCCTCTCTCTGTGATGCCTCTCTCTGTGCCGTCTCCTCTCTGTGCCGCCTCTCTGTGCCGCCTCTCTGTGCCGCCTCTCTGTGACGCCTCTCTCTGTGACGCCTCTCTCTGTGCTGCCTCTCTCTGTGCCGCCTCTCTCTGTGACGCCTCTCTCTGTGACGCCTCTCTCTGTGTCGCCTCTCTGTGCTGCCTCCTCTCTGTGCCGCCTCTCTCTGTGCCGCCTCTCTCTGTGACGCCTCTCTGTGCCGCCTCCTCTCTGTGCCGCCTCTCTCTGTGCCGCCTCTCTCTGTGCCGCCTCTCTCTGTGCCGCCTCTCTCTGTGCCGCCTCTCTCTGTGCCGCCTCTCTGTGCCGCCTCTCTCTGTGCCGCCTCTCTCTGTGACGCCTCTCTCTGTGACGCCTCTCTGTGCCACCTCTCTCTGTGCCGCCTCTCTCTGTGACGCCTCTCTCTGTGCCGCCTCTCTGTGACGCCTCTCTGTGACGCCTCTCTCTGTGCCGCCTCTCTCTGTGACGCCTCTCTCTGTGCCGCCTCTCTCTGTGACGCCTCTCTCTGTGCCGCCTCTCTCTGTGCCGCCTCTCTCTGTGTGACGCCTCTCTGTGCCGCCTCTCTCTGTGCTGCTTCTCTCTGTGACGCCTCTCTGTGCTGCCTCTCTCTGTGCTGCCTCCTCTCTGTGCCGCCTCTCTCTGTGCCGCCTCTCTCTGTGCCACCTCTCTCTGTGCCGCCTCTCTCTGTGCCGCCTCTCTGTGACGCCTCTCTGTGCCGCCTCTCTCTGTGCCGCCTCTCTGTGACGCCTCTCTGTGCCGCCTCTCTCTGTGCCGCCTCTCTCTGTGACGCCTCTCTCTGTGACGCCTCTCTGTGCCGCCTCTCTCTGTTCCGCCTCTCTCTGTGACGCCTCTCTCTGTGCCGCCTCTCTGTGACGCCTCTCTGTGACGCCTCTCTCTGTGCCGCCTCTCTCTGTGACGCCTCTCTCTGTGCCGCCTCTCTCTGTGACGCCTCTCTCTGTGCCGCCTCTCTCTGTGCCGCCTCTCTCTGTGTGACGCCTCTCTGTGCCGCCTCTCTCTGTGCTGCCTCTCTCTGTGACGCCTCTCTGTGCTGCCTCTCTCTGTGCTGCCTCCTCTCTGTGCCGCCTCTCTCTGTGCCGCCTCTCTCTGTGCCGCCTCTCTGTGACGCCTCTCTGTGCCGCCTCTCTCTGTGCCGCCTCTCTCTGTGACGCCTCTCTCTGTGACGCCTCTCTGTGCCGCCTCTCTCTGTGCCGCCTCTCTCTGTGCCGCCTCTCTCTGTGCCGCCTCTCTGTGATGCCTCTCTGTGACGCCT
Organism: Ascaphus truei; assembly: GCF_040206685.1. Lineage (NCBI taxonomy): Eukaryota > Metazoa > Chordata > Amphibia > Anura > Ascaphidae > Ascaphus > Ascaphus truei. The sequence goes on from NW_027456947.1 coordinate 148,518, forward strand.
CTCTCTGTGCCACCACTCTCTGTGACGCCTCTCTCTGTGCCGCCTCTCTCTGTGACGCCTCTCTCTGTGCCGCCTCTATCTGTGCTGCCTCTCTCTGTGATGCCTCTCTCTGTGCCGTCTCCTCTCTGTGCCGCCTCTCTGTGCCGCCTCTCTGTGCCGCCTCTCTGTGACGCCTCTCTCTGTGACACCTCTCTCTGTGCTGTCTCTCTCTGTGCCGCCTCTCTCTGTGACGCCTCTCTCTGTGACGCCTCTCTCTGTGACGCCTCTCTGTGCTGCCTCCTCTCTGTGCCGCCTCTCTCTGTGCCGCCTCTCTCTGTGACGCCTCTCTGTGCTGCCTCCTCTCTGTGCCGCCTCTCTCTGTGCCGCCTCTCTCTGTGCCGCCTCTCTCTGTGCCGCCTCTCTCTGTGCCGCCTCTCTCTGTGCCGCCTCTCTGTGACGCCTCTCTGTGCCGCCTCTCTCTGTGCCGCCTCTCTCTGTGCCGCCTCTCTCTGTGACGCCTCTCTCTGTGACGCCTCTCTGTGCCGCCTCTCTCTGTGCCGCCTCTCTCTGTGACGCCTCTCTCTGTGCCGCCTCTCTGTGACGCCTCTCTGTGACGCCTCTCTCTGTGCCGCCTCTCTCTGTGACGCCTCTCTCTGTGCCGCCTCTCTCTGTGATGCCTCTCTCTGTGCCGCCTCTCTCTGTGCCGCCTCTCTCTGTGCCGCCTCTCTCTGTGTGACGCCTCTCTGTGCCGCCTCTCTCTGTGCTGCCTCTCTCTGTGACGCCTCTCTGTGCTGCCTCTCTCTGTGCTGCCTCCTCTCTGTGCCGCCTCTCTCTGTGCCGCCTCTCTCTGTGCCGCCTCTCTCTGTGCCGCCTCTCTGTGACGCCTCTCTGTGCCGCCTCTCTCTGTGCCGCCTCTCTCTGTGACGCCTCTCTCTGTGACGCCTCTCTGTGCCGCCTCTCTCTGTGCCGCCTCTCTCTGTGACGCCTCTCTCTATGCCGCCTCTCTGTGATGCCTCTCTGTGACGCCTCTCTCTGTGCCGCCTCTCTCTGTGACGCCTCTCTCTGTGCCGCCTCTCTCTGTGACGCCTCTCTCTGTGCCGCCTCTCTCTGTGTGACGCCTCTCTGTGCCGCCTCTCTCTGTGCCGCCTCTCTGTGCCGCCTCTCTCTGTGACGCCTCTCTCTGTGACGCCTCTCTCTGTGCCGCCTCTCTCTGTGCCGCCTCTCTCTGTGTGATGCCTCTCTCTGTGCCGCCTCTCTCTGTGTGATGCCTCTCTCTGTGCTGCCTCTCTCTGTGCCGCCTCTCTCTCTGTGACGCCTCTCTCTATGCCGCCTCTCTGTGACGCCTCTCTGTGACGCCTCTCTCTGTGCCGCCTCTCTCTGTGACGCCTCTCTCTGTGCCGCCTCTCTCTGTGACGCCTCTCTCTGTGCCGCCTCTCTCTGTGCCGCCTCTCTCTGTGCCGCCTCTCTCTGTGTGACGCCTCTCTGTGCCGCCTCTCTCTGTGCTGCCTCTCTCTGTGACGCCTCTCTGTGCTGCCTCTCTCTGTGCTGCCTCCTCTCTGTGCCGCCTCTCTCTGTGCCGCCTCTCTCTGTGCCGCCTCTCTCTGTGCCGCCTCTCTCTGTGCCGCCTCTCTGTGACGCCTCTCTGTGCCGCCTCTCTCTGTGCCGCCTCTCTCTGTGACGCCTCTCTCTGTGCCGCCTCTCTCTGTGCCGCCTCTCTCTGTGTGACGCCTCTCTGTGCCGCCTCTCTCTGTGCCGCCTCTCTGTGCCGCCTCTCTCTGTGCCGCCTCTCTCTGTGACGCCTCTCTCTGTGCCGCCTCTCTCTGTGCCGCCTCTCTCTGTGTGATGCCTCTCTCTGTGCCGCCTCTCTCTGTGTGATGCCTCTCTCTGTGCTGCCTCTCTCTGTGCCGCCTCTCTCTCTGTGACGCCTCTCTCTATGCCGCCTCTCTGTGACGCCTCTCTGTGACGCCTCTCTCTGTGCCGCCTCTCTCTGTGACGCCTCTCTCTGTGCCGCCTCTCTCTGTGACGCCTCTCTCTGTGCCGCCTCTCTCTGTGCCGCCTCTCTCTGTGCCGCCTCTCTCTGTGTGACGCCTCTCTGTGCCGCCTCTCTCTGTGCTGCCTCTCTCTGTGACGCCTCTCTGTGCTGCCTCTCTCTGTACTGCCTCCTCTCTGTGCCGCCTCTCTCTGTGCCGCCTCTCTCTGTGCCGCCTCTCTCTGTGCCGCCTCTCTCTGTGACGCCTCTCTGTGACGCCTCTCTGTGCCGCCTCTCTCTGTGACGCCTCTCTCTGTGACGCCTCTCTGTGCCGCCTCTCTCTGTGCCGCCTCTCTCTGTGACGCCTCTCTCTATGCCGCCTCTCTGTGACGCCTCTCTGTGACGCCTCTCTCTGTGCCGCCTCCCTCTGTGACGCCTCTCTCTGTGCCGCCTCTCTCTGTGACGCCTCTCTCTGTGCCGCCTCTCTCTGTGTGACGCCTCTCTGTGCCGCCTCTCTCTGTGCCGCCTCTCTGTGCCGCCTCTCTCTGTGACGCCTCTCTCTGTGACGCCTCTCTCTGTGCCGCCTCTCTCTGTGCCGCCTCTCTCTGTGTGATGCCTCTCTCTGTGCCGCCTCTCTCTGTGTGATGCCTCTCTCTGTGCTGCCTCTCTCTGTGCCGCCTCTCTCTGTGTGACGCCTCTCTCTTTGCCGCCTCTCTCTGTGTGACGCCTCTCTCTGTGCCGCCTCTCTCTGTGCCGCCTCTCTGTGCCGCCTCTCTCTGTGACGCCTCTCTCTGTGACGCCTCTCTCTGTGACGCCTCTCTCTGTGCCTCCTCTCTCTGTGCCGCCTCTCTCTGTGCCGCCTCTCTCTGTGTGACGCCTCTCTGTGCCGCCTCTCTCTGTGCCGCCTCTCTCTGTGTGCCGCCTCTCTGTGCCGCCTCTCTTTGTGACGCCTCTCTCTGTGTGACGCCTCTCTGTGCCGCCTCTCTGTGACGCCTCTCTCTGTGCCGCCTCTCTCTGTGACGCCTCTCTCTGTGACGCCTCTCTCTGTGCCGCCTCTCTGTGTGACGCCTCTCTCTGTGACGCCTCTCTCTGTGACGCCTCTCTCTGTGACGCCTCTCTCTGTGCCGCCTCTCTGTGTGACGCCTCTCTCTGTGACGCCTCTCTCTGTGCCGCCTCTCTCTGTGACGCCTCTCTGTGATGCCTCTCTGTGACGCCTCTCTCTGTGACGCCTCTCTCTGTGACGCCTCTCTGTGCCGCCTCTCTTTGTGACGCCTCTCTGTGCCGCCTCTCTGTGTGACGCCTCTCTCTGTGACGCCTCTCTCTGTGCTGCCTCTCTCTGTGCCGCCTCTCTCTGTGACGCCTCTCTCTGTGCTGCCTCTCTCTGTGCCGCCTCTCTCTGTGACGCCTCTCTCTGTGCCGCCTCTCTCTGTGCCGCCTCTTCTGTGACGCCTCTCTGTGTGACGCCTCTCTCTGTGACGCCTCTCTCTGTGCTGCCTCTCTCTGTGACGCCTCTCTGTGATGCCTCTCTGTGACGCCTCTCTCTGTGCTGCCTCTCTGTGTGACGCCTCTCTGTGCCGCCTCTCTGTGTGACGCCTCTCTGTGTGACGCCTCTCTGTGCTGCCTCTCTCTGTGCCGCCTCTCTCTGTGACGCCTCTCTCTGTGACGCCTCTCTCTGTGCCGACTCTCTCTGTGACGCCTCTCTCTGTGTGACGCCTCTCTCTGTGCCGCCTCTCTCTGTGACGCCTCTCTCTGTGACGCCTCTCTGTGACGCCTCTCTCTGTGACGCCTCTCTCTGTGACGCCTCTCTCTGTGCTGCCTCTCTCTGTGCCGCCTCTCTCTGTGCCGCCTCTCTCTGTGTGATGCCTCTCTCTGTGACGCCTCTCTCTGTGCCGCCTCTCTCTGTGCCGCCTCTCTGTGACGCCTCTCTCTCTGCTGACTCTCTCTGCCACCTCTCTCTGTGCCGCCTCTCTCTGTGCCGCCTCTCTCTGTGCCGCCTCTCTCTGTGACGCCTCTCTCTGTGACGCCTCTCTCTGTGACGCCTCTCTCTGTGCCGCCTCTCTGTGACGCCTCTCTGTGTGACGCCTCTCTCTGTGACGCCTCTCTCTGTGCTGCCTCTCTATGTGCCGCCTCTCTCTGTGACGCCTCTCTGTGCTGCCTCCTCTCTGTGCCGCCTCTCTCTGTGCCGCCTCTCTCTGTGCCGCCTCTCTCTGTGCCGCCTCTCTCTGTGCCGCCTCTCTCTGTGCCGCCTCTCTGTGACGCCTCTCTGTGCCGCCTCTCTCTGTGCCGCCTCTCTCTGTGCCGCCTCTCTCTGTGACGCCTCTCTCTGTGACGCCTCTCTGTGCCGCCTCTCTCTGTGCCGCCTCTCTCTGTGACGCCTCTCTCTGTGCCGCCTCTCTGTGACGCCTCTCTGTGACGCCTCTCTCTGTGCCGCCTCTCTCTGTGACGCCTCTCTCTGTGCCGCCTCTCTCTGTGATGCCTCTCTCTGTGCCGCCTCTCTCTGTGCCGCCTCTCTCTGTGCCGCCTCTCTCTGTGTGACGCCTCTCTGTGCCGCCTCTCTCTGTGCTGCCTCTCTCTGTGACGCCTCTCTGTGCTGCCTCTCTCTGTGCTGCCTCCTCTCTGTGCCGCCTCTCTCTGTGCCGCCTCTCTCTGTGCCGCCTCTCTCTGTGCCGCCTCTCTGTGACGCCTCTCTGTGCCGCCTCTCTCTGTGCCGCCTCTCTCTGTGACGCCTCTCTCTGTGACGCCTCTCTGTGCCGCCTCTCTCTGTGCCGCCTCTCTCTGTGCCGCCTCTCTCTGTGACGCCTCTCTCTATGCCGCCTCTCTGTGATGCCTCTCTGTGACGCCTCTCTCTGTGCCGCCTCTCTCTGTGACGCCTCTCTCTGTGCCGCCTCTCTCTGTGACGCCTCTCTCTGTGCCGCCTCTCTCTGTGTGACGCCTCTCTGTGCCGCCTCTCTCTGTGCCGCCTCTCTCTGTGACGCCTCTCTCTGTGACGCCTCTCTCTGTGACGCCTCTCTCTGTGCCGCCTCTCTCTGTGCCGCCTCTCTCTGTGTGATGCCTCTCTCTGTGCCGCCTCTCTCTGTGTGATGCCTCTCTCTGTGCTGCCTCTCTCTGTGCCGCCTCTCTCTCTGTGACGCCTCTCTCTATGCCGCCTCTCTGTGACGCCTCTCTGTGACGCCTCTCTCTGTGCCGCCTCTCTCTGTGACGCCTCTCTCTGTGCCGCCTCTCTCTGTGCCGCCTCTCTCTGTGCCGCCTCTCTCTGTGTGACGCCTCTCTGTGCCGCCTCTCTCTGTGCTGCCTCTCTCTGTGACGCCTCTCTGTGCTGCCTCTCTCTGTGCTGCCTCCTCTCTGTGCCGCCTCTCTCTGTGCCGCCTCTCTCTGTGCCGCCTCTCTCTGTGCCGCCTCTCTCTGTGCCGCCTCTCTGTGACGCCTCTCTGTGCCGCCTCTCTCTGTGCCGCCTCTCTCTGTGACGCCTCTCTCTGTGCCGCCTCTCTCTGTGCCGCCTCTCTCTGTGTGACGCCTCTCTGTGCCGCCTCTCTCTGTGCCGCCTCTCTGTGCCGCCTCTCTCTGTGCCGCCTCTCTCTGTGACGCCTCTCTCTGTGCCGCCTCTCTCTGTGCCGCCTCTCTCTGTGTGATGCCTCTCTCTGTGCCGCCTCTCTCTGTGTGATGCCTCTCTCTGTGCTGCCTCTCTCTGTGCCGCCTCTCTCTCTGTGACGCCTCTCTCTATGCCGCCTCTCTGTGACGCCTCTCTGTGACGCCTCTCTCTGTGCCGCCTCTCTCTGTGACGCCTCTCTCTGTGCCGCCTCTCTCTGTGACGCCTCTCTCTGTGCCGCCTCTCTCTGTGCCGCCTCTCTCTGTGCCGCCTCTCTCTGTGTGACGCCTCTCTGTGCCGCCTCTCTCTGTGCTGCCTCTCTCTGTGACGCCTCTCTGTGCTGCCTCTCTCTGTACTGCCTCCTCTCTGTGCCGCCTCTCTCTGTGCCGCCTCTCTCTGTGCCGCCTCTCTCTGTGCCGCCTCTCTCTGTGCCGCCTCTCTGTGACGCCTCTCTGTGCCGCCTCTCTCTGTGCCGCCTCTCTCTGTGACGCCTCTCTCTGTGACGCCTCTCTGTGCCGCCTCTCTCTGTGCCGCCTCTCTCTGTGACGCCTCTCTCTATGCCGCCTCTCTGTGACGCCTCTCTGTGACGCCTCTCTCTGTGCCGCCTCCCTCTGTGACGCCTCTCTCTGTGCCGCCTCTCTCTGTGACGCCTCTCTCTGTGCCGCCTCTCTCTGTGTGACGCCTCTCTGTGCCGCCTCTCTCTGTGCCGCCTCTCTGTGCCGCCTCTCTCTGTGACGCCTCTCTCTGTGACGCCTCTCTCTGTGCCGCCTCTCTCTGTGCCGCCTCTCTCTGTGTGATGCCTCTCTCTGTGCCGCCTCTCTCTGTGTGATGCCTCTCTCTGTGCTGCCTCTCTCTGTGCCGCCTCTCTCTGTGTGACGCCTCTCTCTTTGCCGCCTCTCTCTGTGTGACGCCTCTCTCTGTGCCGCCTCTCTCTGTGCCGCCTCTCTGTGCCGCCTCTCTCTGTGACGCCTCTCTCTGTGACGCCTCTCTCTGTGACGCCTCTCTCTGTGCCTCCTCTCTCTGTGCCGCCTCTCTCTGTGCCGCCTCTCTCTGTGTGACGCCTCTCTGTGCCGCCTCTCTCTGTGCCGCCTCTCTCTGTGTGCCGCCTCTCTGTGCCGCCTCTCTTTGTGACGCCTCTCTCTGTGTGACGCCTCTCTGTGCCGCCTCTCTGTGACGCCTCTCTCTGTGCCGCCTCTCTCTGTGACGCCTCTCTCTGTGACGCCTCTCTCTGTGCCGCCTCTCTGTGTGACGCCTCTCTCTGTGACGCCTCTCTCTGTGACGCCTCTCTCTGTGACGCCTCTCTCTGTGCCGCCTCTCTGTGTGACGCCTCTCTCTGTGACGCCTCTCTCTGTGCCGCCTCTCTCTGTGACGCCTCTCTGTGATGCCTCTCTGTGACGCCTCTCTCTGTGACGCCTCTCTCTGTGCCGCCTCTCTTTGTGACGCCTCTCTGTGCCGCCTCTCTGTGTGACGCCTCTCTCTGTGACGCCTCTCTCTGTGCTGCCTCTCTCTGTGCCGCCTCTCTCTGTGACGCCTCTCTCTGTGCTGCCTCTCTCTGTGCCGCCTCTCTCTGTGACGCCTCTCTCTGTGCCGCCTCTCTCTGTGCCGCCTCTTCTGTGACGCCTCTCTGTGTGACGCCTCTCTCTGTGACGCCTCTCTCTGTGCTGCCTCTCTCTGTGACGCCTCTCTGTGATGCCTCTCTGTGACGCCTCTCTCTGTGCTGCCTCTCTGTGTGACGCCTCTCTGTGCCGCCTCTCTGTGTGACGCCTCTCTGTGTGACGCCTCTCTGTGCTGCCTCTCTCTGTGCCGCCTCTCTCTGTGACGCCTCTCTCTGTGACGCCTCTCTCTGTGCCGACTCTCTCTGTGACGCCTCTCTCTGTGTGACGCCTCTCTCTGTGCCGCCTCTCTCTGTGACGCCTCTCTCTGTGACGCCTCTCTGTGACGCCTCTCTCTGTGACGCCTCTCTCTGTGACGCCTCTCTCTGTGCTGCCTCTCTCTGTGCCGCCTCTCTCTGTGCCGCCTCTCTCTGTGTGACGCCTCTCTCTGTGACGCCTCTCTCTGTGCCGCCTCTCTCTGTGCCGCCTCTCTGTGACGCCTCTCTCTCTGCTGACTCTCTCTGCCACCTCTCTCTGTGCCGCCTCTCTCTGTGCCGCCTCTCTCTGTGACGCCTCTCTCTGTGACGCCTCTCTCTGTGACGCCTCTCTCTGTGCCGCCTCTCTGTGACGCCTCTCTGTGTGACGCCTCTCTCTGTGACGCCTCTCTCTGTGCTGCCTCTCTATGTGCCGCCTCTCTCTGTGCTGTCTCCTCTCTGTGCTGTCTCCTCTCTGTGCTATCTCCTCTCTGTGCTGCCTCCTCTCTGTGCTGTCTCCTCTCTGTGCTGCCTCCTCTCTGTGCTGTCTCCTCTCTGTGCTGTCTCCTCTCTGTGCCGTCTCCTCTCTGTGCCGTCTCCTCTCTGTGCTCGCTGTCTCCTCTCTGTGCTGTCTCCTCTCTGTGCTGCCTCCTCTCTGTGCCGCCTCCTCTCTGTGCCGCCTCCTCTCTGTGCCGCCTCCTCTCTGTGCCGTCTCCTCTCTGTGCCGTCTCCTCTCTGTGCCGTCTCCTCTCTGTGCCGCCTCCTCTCTGTGCCGCCTCCTCTCTGTGCCGCCTCCTCTCTGTGCCGCCTCCTCTCTGTGCAGTCTCCTCTCTGTGCTGTCTCCTCTCTGTGCCGTCTCCTCTCTGTGCCGTCTCCTCTCTGTGCCGCCTCCTCTCTGTGCTGCCTCCTCTCTGTGCTGCCTCCTCTCTGTGCCGTCTCCTCTCTGTGCCGTCTCCTCTCTGTGCTGCCTCCTCTCTGTGCTGCCTCCTCTCTGTGCTGCCTCCTCTCTGTGCTGCCTCCTCTCTGTGCCGTCTCCTCTCTGTGCTGTCTCCTCTCTGTGCTGTCTCCTCTCTGTGCCGCCTCCTCTCTGTGCTGTCTCCTCTCTGTGCTGTCTCCTCTCTGTGCCGCCTCCTCTCTGCGCTGTCTCCTCTCTGTGCTGCCTCCTCTCTGTGCTGTCTCCTCTCTGTGCCGCCCTCTCTCTGTGCCGTCTCCTCTCTGTGCCGCCTCCTCTCTGTGCTGTCTCCTCTCTGTGCTGTCTCCTCTCTGTGCCGCCTCCTCTCTGTGCCGTCTCCTCTCTGTGCCGTCTCCTCTCTGTGCTGTCTCCTCTCTGTGCTGTCTCCTCTCTGTGCTGCCTCCTCTCTGTGCCGCCTCCTCTCTGTGCCGCCTCCTCTCTGTGCCGTCTCCTCTCTGTGCCGCCTCCTCTCTGTGCCGCCTCCTCTCTGTGCCGTCTCCTCTCTGTGCCGTCTCCTCTCTGTGCTCGCTGTCTCCTCTCTGTGCTGCCTCCTCTCTGTGCCGTCTCCTCTCTGTGCCGTCTCCTCTCTGTGCCGTCTCCTCTCTGTGCTGTCTCCTCTCTGTGCTGCCTCCTCTCTGTGCCGTCTCCTCTCTGTGCCGTCTCCTCTCTGTGCCGTCTCCTCTCTGTGCCGCCTCCTCTCTGTGCTGCCTCCTCTCTGCGCTGCCTCCTCTCTGCGCTGCCTCCTCTCTGTGCTGCCTCCTCTCTGTGCTGTCTCCTCTCTGTGCTGCCTCCTCTCTGTGCTGTCTCCTCTCTGTGCTGCCTCCTCTCTGTGCTGCCTCCTCTCTGTGATGTCTCCTCTCTGTGCCGTCTCCTCTCTGTGCTGTCTCCTCTCTGTGCCGTCTCCTCTCTGTGCTGCCTCCTCTCTGCGCTGCCTCCTCTCTGCGCTGCCTCCTCTCTGCGCTGCCTCCTCTCTGTGCTGTCTCCTCTCTGTGCTGTCTCCTCTCTGTGCTGTCTCCTCTCTGTGATGTCTCCTCTCTGTGCTGTCTCCTCTCTTTGCTGTCGCCTCTCTGTGCTGTCTCCTCTCTGTGCTGTCTCCTCTCTGTGCTGCCTCCTCTCTGTGCCGTCTCCTCTCTGTGCCGTCTCCTCTCTGTGCCGTCTCCTCTCTGTGCCGTCTCCTCTCTGTGCTGCCTCCTCTCTGTGCTGCCTCCTCTCTGCGCTGCCTCCTCTCTGCGCTGCCTCCTCTCTGCGCTGCCTCCTCTCTGTGCTGTCTCCTCTCTGTGCTGCCTCCTCTCTGTGCTGTCTCCTCTCTGTGCTGCCTCCTCTCTGTGCTGCCTCCTCTCTGTGCTGTCTCCTCTCTGTGCTGTCTCCTCTCTGTGCTGTCTCCTCTCTTTGCTGTCGCCTCTCTGTGCTGTCTCCTCTCTGTGCTGTCTCCTCTCTGTGCTGCCTCCTCTCTGTGATGTCTCCTCTCTGTGCTGTCTCCTCTCTTTGCTGTCGCCTCTCTGTGCTGTCTCCTCTCTGTGCTGTCTCCTCTCTGTGCTGCCTCCTCTCTGTGCTGTCTCTTCTCTGTGCTGTCTCCTCTCTTTGCTGTCGCCTCTCTGTGCTGTCTCCTCTCTGTGCTGTCTCCTCTCTTTGCTGTCGCCTCTCTGTGCTGTCTCCTCTCTGTGCTGTCTCCTCTCTGTGCTGTCTCCTCTCTGTGCTGCCTCCTCTCTGTGCTGTCTCCTCTCTGTGCTGTCTCCTCTCTGTGCTGCCTCCTCTCTGTGCTGTCTCCTCTCTGTGCTGTCTCCTCTCTTTGCTGTCGCCTCTCTGTGCTGTCCCCTCTCTGTGCCGTCTCCTCTCTGTGCCGTCTCCTCTCTGTGCTGCCTCCTCTCTGTGCCGTCTCCTCTCTGTGCTGTCTCCTCTCTGTGCTGTCTCCTCTCTGTGCTGCCTCCTCTCTGTGCTCGCTGTCTCCTCTCTGCGCTGCCTCCTCTCTGCGCTGTCTCCTCTCTGTGCTGTCTCCTCTCTGTGCTGTCTCCTCTCTGTGCTGTCTCCTCTCTGTGCTGTCTCCTGTGCTGCCTCTCTCTGTGCTGTCTCCTCTCTGTGCTGTCTCCTCTCTGTGCTGCCTCTCTCTGTGCTGCCTCCTCTCTGTGCTGCCTCCTCTCTGTGCTGCCTCTCTCTGCAGCCTCTATGCTCCTGTATCTGCTGCCTCTCTCTCTGCTCCTCGGTGCTGCCTCTCTGTGTTTGTCTCTGCAGCCTCTGTGCAGTCTCTCTCTGCCCCTCTCTGCTCCCTCTCTCTGCTTCTCTGTGCCTGTCTCTGCTACTCTGTGCCTGTCTCTGCAGCCTCTGTGCAGTCTCTCTCTGCTGCCTCTGTTCAGTCTCTCTGTGCCTGTCTCTGCAACCTCTGTGCAGTCTCTCCTGCCTCTCTGTTTAGTCTCTGCTGCCTCTCTGTGCAGTCTCTTTGTGCAGTCTCTTTGTGCAGTCTCTGCAGCCTTTGTGCCGGTCTCTGCCCCTCTCTGTGCAGCCTCTCTGTGCAGTCTCTGCCCCTCTGTGTGCAGTCTCTGCCCCTCTGTGCAGTCTCGGTGCAGTCTCTGCCCCTCTCTATGCAGTCTCTGCAGTTTCTGTGCACTCTCTCTGTGTAGTCTCTGTGCTGTCTGTGCAGTCTCTGCCCCTCTGTGCGGTCTCTGTGCAGTCTCTGCTCCTCTGTGCTGTCTCTGTGCAGTCTTTGCCCCTCTCTGTGCCTGTCTCTGCCCCTCTCTGTGCCCCTCCCTGTGCCTGTCTCTGTCCCTCTCTCTTCCCCTCTCTATGCAGTCTATGCCACTCTCTGCCCCTCTCTATGCAGTCTATGCCACTCTCTGCCCCTCTCTATGCAGTCTGTGCCCCTCTGTGCCCCTCACTGCCCCCTCTGTGCCCCTCACTGCCCCTCTCTGTGGCCTTCTCTGTGCCCCTCTCTGTGCCCCTCACTGCCCCTCTCTGTGCCCCTCACTGCTCCTCACTGCCCCTCTCTGTGCCCCCTCTCTGTGCCCATCACTGCCCCTCTCTGTGCCCATCACTGCCCCTCTCTGTGCCCCTCTCTCTGTGCCCCTCTCTGTGCCCCTACCTGCCCCTCTCTGTGCCCCTCTCTGCCCCCCTCTGTGCCCCTCACTGCCCCTCTCTGTGCCCCTCTCTGTGCCTCTCTGTGCCTCTCTGTGCCCCTCACTGCCCCTCTCTGTGCCCCTCTCTGTGCCCCTCTCTGTGCCTCTCACTGCCCCTCTCTGCCCCTCTCTGTGCCCCTCTCTGTGCCCCTCACTGCCCCTCTCTGTGCCACTCTCTGTGCCCCTCTCTGTGCCCCTCTCTGTGCCCCTCTCTGTGCCTCTCTGTGCCCCTCTCTGTGCCCCCCTGTGCCCCTCACTGCCCCTTTCTGTGCCCCTCTCTGTGCCTCTCTGTGCCCCTGACTGCCTCTCTCTGTGCCCATCTCTGTGCCCCTTACTGCCCCTCTTTGTGCCCCTCTCTGTGCCACTCTCTGTGCCCCTCTCTGTGCCCCTCTCTGTGCCACTCTCTGTGCCCCTCTCTGTGCCTCTCTGTGCCCCTCACTGCCCCTCTCTGTGCCCCTCTCTGTGCCTCTCACTGCCCCTCTCTGCCCCTCTCTGTGCCCCTCTCTGTGCCCCTCACTGCCCCTCTCTGTGCCACTCTCTGTGCCCCTCTCTGTGCCCCTCTCTGTGCCCCTCTCTGTGCCTCTCTGTGCCCCTCTCTGTGCCCCCCTGTGCCCCTCACTGCCCCTTTCTGTGCCCCTCTCTGTGCCTCTCTGTGCCCCTGACTGCCTCTCTCTGTGCCCATCTCTGTGCCCCTTACTGCCCCTCTTTGTGCCCCTCTCTGTGCCACTCTCTGTGCCCCTCTCTGTGCCCCTCTCTGTGCCACTCTCTGTGCCCCTCTCTGTGCCCCTCTCTGTGCCCCTCTCTGCCCCTCTCTGTGCCTCTCTGTGCCCCTCTCTGCCCCTCTCTGTGCCCCTCACTGCCCCTCTCTGTGTCCCTCTCTGCCCCTCTCTGTGCTCCCTCTCTGTGCCCCTCTCTGTGCCCCTCTGTGCCCCTCTCTGTGCCCCTCTCTGTGCCCCTCTCTGTGCCCCTCTCTGCCCCTCTCTGTGCCCCTCTCTGCCCCTCTCTGTGCCCCTCTCTGTGCCCCCCTGTGCCCCTCTCTGCCCCTCTCTATGCAGTCTCTGGCCCTCTCCGTGCAGTCTTTGCCCCTCTGTGCCCCCCTCTGTGCCCCTCTCTGTGCAGTCTGTGCCCCTCTGTGCCCCTCACTGCCCCCTCTGTGCCCCTCACTGCCTCTCTCTGTGCCCCTCTGTGCCCCCTCTGTGCCCCTCTCTGTGCAGTCTGTGCCCCTCTGTGCCCCTCTCTGTGCCCCTCTCTGTGCCCCTCTCTGTGCCCCTCACTGCTCCTCACTGCCCCTCTCTGTGCCCCTCTCTGTGCAGTCTGTGCCCCTCTGTGCCCCTCACTGCCCCTCTCTGTGCCCCTCTCTGCCCCTCTCTGTGCCCCTCTCTGTGCCCCTCTCTGTGCCTCTCTGTGCCCCTCTCTGCCCCTCTCTGTGCCCCTCACTGCCCCTCTCTGTGTCCCTCTCTGCCCCTCTCTGTGCCCCCTCTCTGTGCCCCTCTCTGTGCCCCTCTCTGTGCCCCTCTCTGTGCCCCTCTCTGTGCCCCTCTCTGTGCCCCTCTCTGTGCCCCTCTTTGTGCCCCTCTCTGCCCCTCTCTGTGCCCCTCTCTGCCCCTCTCTGTGCCCCTCTCTGTGCCCCTCTCTGTGCCCCCCCTGTGCCCCTCTCTGCCCCTCTCTATGCAGTCTCTGGCCCTCTCCGTGCAGTCTGTGCCCCTCTGTGCCCCCCTCTGTGCCCCTCTCTGTGCAGTCTGTGCCCCTCTGTGCCCCTCACTGCCCCCTCTGTGCCCCTCACTGCCCCTCTCTGTGCCCCTCTGTGCCCCCTCTGTGCCCCTCTCTGTGCAGTCTGTGCCCCTCTGTGCCCCTCACTGCCCCTCTCTGTGCCCCTCTCTGTGCCCCTCTCTGTGCCCCTCACTGCTCCTCACTGCCCCTCTCTGTGCCCCCTCTCTGTGCCCATCACTGCCCCTCTCTGTGCCCATCACTGCCCCTCTCTGTGCCTCTCTCTGTGCCCCTCTCTGCCCCTCTGTGCCCCTCTCTGTGCCCCTCTCTGCCCCTCTCTGTGCCTCTCTGTGCCCCTCTCTGTGCCCCTCACTGCCCCTCTCTGTGTCCCTCTCTGCCCCTCTCTGTGCCCCTCTCTGTGCCCCTCTCGGTGCCTCTCTGTGCCCCTCTCTGCCCCTCTCTGTGCCCCTCACTGCCCCTCTCTGTGTCCCTCTCTGCCCCTCTCTGTGCCCCTCTCTGTGCCCCTCTGTGCCCCTCTCTGTGCCCCTCTCTGTGCCCCTCTCTGTGCCCCTCTCTGTGCCCCTCTCTGTGCCACTCTCTGCCCCTCTCTGTGCCCCTCTCTGCCCCTCTCTGTGCCCCTCTCTGTGCCCCCCCTGTGCCCCTCTCTGCCCCTCTCTATGCAGTCTCTGGCCCTCTCCGTGCAGTCTGTGCCCCTCTGTGCCCCCCTCTGTGCCCCTCTCTGTGCAGTCTGTGCCCCTCACTGCCCCCTCTGTGCCCCTCACTGCCCCTCTCTGTGCCCCTCTGTGCCCCTCTCTGTGCAGTCTGTGCCCCTCTGTGCCCCTCACTGCCCCCTCTCTGTGCCCCTCTGTGCCCCCTCTGTGCAGTCTCTGCCCCTCTGTGCCCCTCTCTGTGCAGTCTGTGCCCCCTCTGTGCCCCTCACTGCCCCTCTCTGTGCCCCTCTGTGCCCCCTCTGTGCCCCTCTCTGTGCAGTCTCTGCCCCTCTGTGCTGTCTCTGTGCAGTCTCTGCCCCTCTCTGTGCCTATCTCTGCCCCTCTCTGTGCCCCTCCCTGTGCCTGTCTCTGTCCCTCTCTCTGCCCCTCTCTATGCAGTCTCTGGCCCTCTCCGTGCAGTCTGTGCCCCTCTGTGCCCCCCTCTGTGCCCCTCTCTGTGCAGTCTGTGCCCCTCTGTGCCCCTCACTGCCCCCTCTGTGCCCCTCACTGCCCCTCTCTGTGCCCCTCTGTGCCCCTCTCTGTGCAGTCTGTGCCCCTCTGTGCCCCTCACTGCCCCTCCCTGTGGCCCTCTCTGTGCCCTTCACTGCCCCTCTCTGCCCCCTAACTGCCCCTCAGACTGTGCCCCTCTCTGTGCCCCTCACTGCCCCCTCTGTGCCCCTCACTGCCCCTCTCTGTGCCCCTCTGTGCCCCTCACTGCCCCCTCTGTGCCCCTCACTGCCCCTCCCTGTGGCCCTCTCTGTGCCCTTCACTGCCCCTCTCTGCCCCCTAACTGCCCCTCAGACTGTGCCCCTCTCTGTGCCCCTCACTGCCCCTCAGACTGTGCCCCTCTCTTTGCCCCTCACTGCCCCTCTCTGTGCCCCTCACTGCCCCTCAGACTGTGCCCCTCTCTGTGCCCCTCACTGCCCCTCTCTGTGCCCCCTCTCTGTGCCCCTCTCTGTGCCCCTCACTGCCCCTCACTGCCCCTCTCTGTGGCCTTCTCTGTGCCCCTCTCTGTGCCCCTCACTGCCCCTCTCTGTGCCCCTCTCTGTGCCCCTCTCTGTGCCCCTCTCTGTGCCCCTCACTGCCCCTCTCTGTGCCCCCTCTCTGTGCCCATCGCTGCCCCTCTCTGTGCCCATCACTGCCCCTCTCTGTGCCCCTCTCTCTGTGCCCCTCTCTCTGTGCCCCTCTCTGTGCCCCTACCTGCCCCTCTCTGTGCCCCTCTCTGTCCCCCTCTGTGCCCCCCCCTGTGCCCCTCACTGCCCCTCTCTGTGCCCCTCTCTGTGCCTCTCTGTGCCCCTCACTGACCCTCTCTGCCCCTCTCTGTGCCCCTCTCTGTGCCTCTCTGTGCCTCTCTGTGCCCCTCTCTGTGCCTCTCACTGCCCCTCTCTGTGCCACTCTCTGTGCCCCTCTCTGTGCCCCTCTCTGTGCCCCCCCTGTGCCCCTCACTGCCCCTTTCTGTGCCCCTCTCTGTGCCCCTCTCTGTGCCTCTCTGTGCCCCTGACTGCCTCTCTCTGTGCCCATCTCTGTGCCCCTCACTGCCCCTCTGTGTGCCCCTCTCTGTGCCACTCTCTGTGCCCCTCTCTGTGCCCCTCACTGCCCCTCTCTGCCCCTCTCTGTGCCCCTCTCTGTGCCTCTCTGTGCCCCTCACTGCCTCACTCTGTGCCCCTCTCTGTGCCCCTCTCTGTGCCCCTCTCTGTGCCCCTCACTGCCCCTCTCTGTGCCCCTCTGTGTGCCCCTCTGTGTGCCCCTCTGTGTGCCCCTCTGTGTGCCCCTCACTGCCCCTCTCTGTGCCTCTCTCTGTGCCTCTCTCTGTGCCCCTCTCTGTGCCCCTCTGTGCCCCTCTCTGTGCCCTCCCTGTGCCCCTCTCTGTGCCCCTCACAGCCCCTCTCTGTGCCTCTCTCTGCCCCTCTCTGTGCCCCTCTCTGTGCCCCTCTCTGTGCCTCTCTGTGCCCCTCTCTGTGCCCCTCTCTGTGCCCCTCTCTGTGCCCCTCTCTGCCCGTCTCTGTGCCCCTCTCTGCCCCTCTCTGTGCCCCTCTCTGTGCCCCTCTCTGTGCCCCTCTCTGCCCGTCTCTGTGCCCCTCTCTGCCCCTCTCTGTGCCCCTCTCTGTGCCCCTCTCTATGCCCCTCTCTGTGCCCCTCTGTGCCCCTCTGTGCCCCTCTCTGTGCCCCTCTCTGCCCCTCTCTGTGCCCATAACTGCCCCTCTCTGTGCCCCTCTGTACGCCCTTCTCTTCCCCTCTCTGTGCCCCTCACTGCCCCTCTCTGTGCCCCTCTCTGTGCCCCTCTCTACCCCTCTCTGTGCCCCTCTCTGTGCCCCTCTCTGTGCCCCTCACTGCCCCTCTCTGTGCCTCTCTCTGTGCCCCTCTCTGTGCCCCTCTCTGTGCCTCTCTGTGCCCCTCTCTGTGCCCCTCTCTGTGCCCCTCTCTGTGCCCCTCACTGCCCCTCTCTGTGCCCATCACTGCCCCTCTCTGTGCCCCTCTGTGTGCCCCTCTCTGTGCCCCTCTCTGCCCCTCTCTGTGCCCCTCTCTGCCCCTCTCTGTGCCCCTCACTGCCCCTCTCTGTGCCTCTCTCTGTGCCCCTCTCTGCCCCTCTCTGTGCCCCTCTCTGCCCCTCTCTGTGCCTCTCTGTGCCCCTCTCTGTGCCCCTCTCTGTGCCCCTCACTGCCCCTCTCTGTGCCCCTCTCTGTGCCCCTCTCTGTGCCTCTCTGTGCCCCTCTGCCCCTCTCTGTGCCCCTCACTGCCCCTCTCTGTGTCCATCTCTGCCCCTCTCTGTGCCCCTCTGTGCCCCTCTCTGTGCCCCTCTCTGTGCCCCTCCCTGTGCCCCTCTCTGTGCCCCCTCTCTGTGCCCCCTCTCTGCCCCTCTCTCTGCCCCTCTCTGTGCCCCTCTCTGCCCCTCTCTGTGCCCCCCCTGTGCCCCTCTCTGTGCCCCTCTCTGCCCCTCTCTCTGCCCCCCTCTCTGTGCCCCTCTCTGTGCCCCTCTCTGCCCCCCTCTGTGCCCCTCTCTGTGCCCCTCTCTGTGCCCCTCTGTGCCCCTCTCTGTGCCCCTCTCTGTGCCCCTCTGTGCCCCTCTCTGTGCCCCTCTCTGTGTTCCTCACTGCCCCTCTGTGCCCCTCTCTGTGCCCCTCTCTGTGCCCCCCCTGTGCCCCCCCCTGTGCCCCTCTCTGTGCCCCTCTCTGCCCCTCTCTCTGTGCCCCTCTCTGTGCCCCCCCTGTGCCCCTCTCTGTGCCCCTCTCTGTGCCCCTCTCTGCCCCTCTCTGTGCCCCTCTCTGCCCCCCTCTCTGTGCCCCTCTCTGCCCCCCTCTGTGCCCCTCTCTGTGCCCCTCTCTGTGCCCCTCTGTGCCCCTCTCTGTGCCCCTCTCTGTGCCCCTCTCTGTGTCCCTCTCTGTGCCCCTCTCTGTGCCCCTCTCTATGCCCCTCTGTGCCCCTCTCTGTGCCCCTCTCTGTGCCCCCCCTGTGCCCCCCTGTGCCCCTCTCTGTGCCCCTCTCTGTGCCCCTCCCCTGTGCCACTCTCTGTGCCCCTCTCTGCCCCTCTTTGTGCCCCTCTCTGCCCCCCCCCCTGTGCCCCTCCCCTGTGCCCCTCCCCTGTGCCCCTCTCTGTGCCCCTCTCTGCCCCTCTCTGTGCCCCCCCCCCCCCCCCTGTGCCCCTCACTCAGCTCCGGGGATTATAAGGGAGGAAAAGGTGTTTGTCAGTGCGTGTGTGCGCCTGCAGGGGGAGACAGCTGCACCCTACACAGGAGCACTCCGGGGTGCTACTCAGTACTACTGTACGCTCAGGACGGTGAGTCAGCTCCGTGGGATAAGGACCTGCCTAAGTACAAACTGACTGGAACAGATCCTCCAAGTCCAACAGGATCAGAACCACTCTGCTGGAAGGGAACAGGACCAGAACCTCTCTGCTGTAACGGAACAGGATCAGAACCTCTCTGTGTAAGGGAACCGGATCAGAACCTCTGCTGTAAGGGAACCGGATCAGAACCTCTCTGTGTAAGGGAACAGGATCAGAACCTCTCTGTGTAAGGGAACCGGATCAGAACCTCTCTGTATAAGGGAACCGGATCAGAACCTCTCTGCTGTAAGGGAACAGGATCAGAACCTCTCTGCTGTAACGGAACAGGATCAGAACCTCTCTGCTGTAACGGAACAGGATCAGAACCTCTCTGTGTAAGGGAACAGGACCAGAACCTCTCTGCTGTAAGGGAACAGGATCAGAACCTCTCTGCTGTAACGGAACAGGATCAGAACCTCTCTGCTGGAAGGGGACCTTCTGCTAGTGATTGGGTTTCAGAGCTTTGCTGGACAGAACCTTTATCTCCCTGCAGAGAACCTTCTCACACTTCCCTGTATGCCCCGGTACTGTGGGTTTGTAGGTCGGGTTCTGCCGGATCAGAATTCATTTGGAGCCCATTAATTGGAGCAATTTCTATTCATTGGATCAGAACTTCTGACCGGTTTCGCTGCAGAAGAACCCCAGTGATGGGGCTTGTTGGACCAGATCTCCTCTCTATCCCTAGCCTTGTCTGCATTGTGGCGGCTCTTTGGATCAGAACCTCGGTGCTGTACCGCTGTCAGGGAATGTCCTCCTAGGTTATCCTGGATAAATCACCAGCCCACTAACTATTGGATCAGAACACCTCCACATCATGGAAATTGGGATGGGTCTGATCAGAATTGTCCTGGTTAGTAGGAGATCCTACTAATTGGGTTCGTGACCTGTCTGGATACCTGCTGCATATTACAGCGTTTTGGATCAGAACCTCTTCTTCGTTGGGTCAGTTCTTTGAATCTGTGAGAACAGAATTTCCCAGCCCAAGTTTTCCTGGATTATGTTTTAGTGAGGAGCCTTTGGATCAGAACCTTTCTGCTGAGTTGTTGCAGTGGACTCTGTTGGGTCAGAACTTCCCTGGACCTGCATATCAGCAGTTCTCACGATACCAGAACCCCCTGCACTGTCAGTGCCTGGTTCTGTGGGGTCCCTGTGGGCAGGAATTTGGAGAGATGCCTGTGCTTGTCTGGACTGCAGCAGCTGCGAAGTAACCGCAGAGGGAACACTGCACAGGTACAGTAACTTCCTGATTCCATACCCCCCCATATATACACCCCCCATATATACACCCCCATATATACACCCCCATATATACACCCCCATATATACACCCCCATATATACACCCCCCATATATACACCCCCATATATACACCCCCCATATATACACCCCCCATATATACACCCCCATATATATATATACACCTCCCTATATACACCCCCCATATATACACCCCCATATATACACCCCCATATATACACCCCCATATATACACCCCCCATATATACACCCCCATATATACACCCCCATATATACACCCCCATATATATATATACACCTCCCTATATACACCCCCCCATATATACACCCCCATATATACACCCCCATATATACACCCCCATATATACACCCCCCATATATACACCCCCATATATACACCCCCCATATATACACCCCCATATATACACCCCCATATATATATACACCTCCATATATACACCCCCCATATATAAACACCCCCATATATACACCCCCCCATATATACACCCCCATATATACACCCAGATATATACACCCCCATATATACACCCCCCATATATACACCCCCATATATACACCCCCCATATATACACCCCCCATATATACACCCCCATATATACACCCCCATATATATATATACACCTCCCTATATACACCCCCCCATATATACACCCCCCCATATATATATACACCCCCATATATACACCCCCCATATATACACCCCCATATATACACCCCCCCATATATATACACCCCCCATATATACACCCCCCCCCTTATATACAGCCCCCATATATACACCCCCATATACATTAGATTCAGCTCGGCCGCCACTGTATACACCCCCCATATATACCCCCGCAGAGGGAAAACTGCACAGGTACAGTAACTTCCTGATTCCATACCCCCTCCCCATATATACACCCCCCATATATATACCCCCCATATATACACCCCCATATATATATATATATATATATATATATATATATATATATATATATATATATATATATATATATATATATATATATATACACCCCCATATATACACCCCCCATATATACACCCCCCATATATACACACCCCCATATATACACCCCCATATACATTAGATTCAGCTCGGCCGCCACTGTATACACCCCCCCCCATATATACCCCCGCAGAGGGAACACTGCACAGGTACAGTAACTTCCTGATTCCATACCCCCCCATATATACCCCCCCATATATACACCCCCCCATATATACACCCCCCATATATACACCCCCCCATATATACACACACCCATATATACACCCCCATATATACACCCCCCCATATATACCCCCGCAGAGGGGAAACTGCACAGGTACCTTCCTGATTCCATACCCCCCATATATATATACCCCCCATATATATACCCCCCATATATACACCCCCCATATATACACACACCAATATATATATACACACACACCCATATATACCCCTGCAGAGGTAACTTCCTGATTCCATACCCCCCCATATATACACCCCCCATATATACACCCCCCATATATACACACCCCATATATAAACCCCCCATATATACACCCCCCCCCCATATATACACCCGCAGAGGGAAAACTGCACAGGTAACTTCCTGATTCCATACCCCCCCATATATACACCCCCCCATATACACCCCCCATATATACACCCCCATATATACACCCCCCATATATACACCAACAGAAGGAAAACTGCACAGGTAACTTCCTGATTCCATACCCCCCATATATACACCCCCCATATATACACCCGCAGAGGGAACACTGCACAGGTAACTTCCTGATTCCATACCCCCCATATATACACCCCCATATATACACCCCCCATATATACACCCCCCCCATATATACACCCCCATATATACCCCCACAGAGGGAAAACTGCACAGGTAAATTCCTGATTCCATACCCCCCACCCATATATACACCCCCGTATACACACCCCATATATACACACCCCACATATACCCACGCAGAGGGAAAACTGCACAGGTAACTTCCTGATTCCATACCCCCCCATATACACCCCCCACATATACACCCCCCCATATATACACCCACACCCACATATACACCCCCCCATATATACCCCCACAAAGGGAACACTGCACAGGTAACTTCCTGATTCCATACCCCCCAATATATATATATATATATATACAAATACAACTGTATGCTCATCTGCATGTCTTAGGCAGGTCTGCAACCCCACCTTTCACCATTATCACCCAGCATACAGCACTTCCACTGCAGCAAGGGATTCTGGGAAATGACATGCAAATGAGCACTCAGTGCCACTTTTTGCTTCAAAAACCATTTTAACATGGTTCCCTATAGGCTTAAGCTTGCTGCATGGTCACAGCTTTGAGCACAGCCAGGGTTAAGGTGCATACCCAGAAAACCACCCACAGACAGCTGTTTCGACCTTGATGGGTCTCATCAGTGTGGGGTTGATTTTACTGGGAATGCAAGAGAGGCTATGGGATAGGCCAAACCATAATACTGAGTTAAGTTATGGTGAGTAAAAAAAGTGACAAAAACCCTCCACAGGAAAGCAAATATGCAAATATAACTGTATGCTCATCTGCATGTCTTAGGCAGGTCTGCAACCCCGCCTTTCCCCATTATCACCCAGCATACAGCACTTCCACTGCAGCAAGGGATTCTGGGAAATGACATGCAAATGAGCACACAGTGTCACTTTTTGCCTCAATAACCATTTTTAACATGGTTCCCTATAGGCTTAAGCTTGCTGCATGGTCACAGCTTTGAGCACAGCCAGGGTTAAGGTGCATACCCAGAAAACCACCCACAGACGGCTGTTTCGACCTTGATGGGTCTCATCAGTGTGGGGTTGATTTTACTGGGAATGCAAGAGAGGCTATGGGATAGGCTAAACCATAATACTGAGTTAAGTTATATATAATCAAAAAATAAATAAATAGATGATACCGTTCTGTGGCTAACGAAATGCTTTTATTTGTGCGAGCTTTCGAGATACACTGATCTCTTCTTCCGGCGGTGTTACAATGAATGAAGCAAGCAAAAGCTATACTATAAACAGTGTCTATTGGAATGTTATCTGTGCTGGTCCTTCCCCCGGTGTGGATGTGTTTTATGGCTGGAGGTGTCAAAAGGTTCCTGAAAGCAAGTGATGAAAGAGTGTGTATGTGTATCAGTGTGAATTAACATGAATGGAGAGCCCACAGTATATACAGTGCTTTACAAAAGGTGCGTGGAGTGGGAGTTAATATAAATGGTGTGGGTGGGTGTGGAAATGTGAGAGATAGTAGCATAACTAAAAGTGTGTGTGGATACTATGTGGTCCCTATTGGTGTATAGGGATGGAAAAACAAGGAGTATTAGTATGTGTAAGAGACAGCTGTGTGTGCATACATATAGCACAGTATGTACATACATGGCCTTTTTATATATAACCCCCCCATATATACCCCCATATATACACCCCCCCCCCATATATACCCCCGCAGAGGGAACACTGCACAGGTAACTTGCTGATTATATACCCCCACATACATACCCCAACCCCCCATATATACCCCCCCCATATATACCCCGCAGAGGGAACACTGCACAGGTAACTTGCTGATTCCATGCCCCCCCCCATATATACCCCCTCCATATATACCCACCCTCATATATACCCCGCAGTGGGAACACTGCACAGGTAACTTGCTGATTCCATACCTAACCCCTTATATACCCCCCATATATATACACACACCCTATATATACCACCACAGAGGGAACACTGCACAGGTAACTTCCTGATTCCATACTCCTCCATATACTCCCCCTCATATATACCCCTCCAGAGGGAACACTGCACAGGTAACTACTTCCTGATTCCATAGACCCCTCTCCTATATACCCCCCATATATACCCCCAACCCCTCATATATACACCCCCCATATAGACCCCGCAGAGGAAACACTGCACAGGTAACTTCTTCCTGATTCCATACAACCACCTTATACAGTATACCCCCCCATATATACCCCCAATATATAACCCTACAGAGGGAACACTGCACAGGTAACTACTTCCTGATTCCATACCCCCCATATATACCCCGCAGAGGGAACACTGCACAGGTAACTTGCTGATTATATACCCCCCCATACATACCACAACCCCCCATATATACCCCCCCCCCCCATATATACCCCGCAGAGGGAACACTGCACAGGTTACTTGCTGATTCCATGCCCCCCCCATATATACCCCCCATATATACCCCCTCCATATATACCCCCCCTCATATATAACCCGCAGTGGGAACACTGCACAGGTAACTTGCTGATTCCATACCTAACCCCTTATATACCCCCCCATATATACACACACACCCTATATATACCACCAAAGAGGGAACACTGCACAGGTAACTTCCTGATTCCATACTCGTCCATATACTCCCCCTCATATATTCCCCCCCCCCATATATACCCCTGCAGAGGGAACACTGCACAGGTAACTACTTCCTGACTCCACAGACCCCTCTCCTATATACCCCCCATATATACCCCCAACCCCTCATATATACACCCCCCATATAGACCCCGCAGAGGAAACACTGCACAGGTAACTTCTTCCTGATTCCATACAACCACCTTATATACCCCCCCCCCCCCCATATATACCCCCAATATATACCCCTACAGAGGGAACACTGCACAGGTAACTACTTCCTGATTCCATACCCCCCATATATACCCTGCAGAGGGAACACTGCACAGGTAACTTGCTGATTCTATACCCTCCCCATATATACCCCCCCCCATATATACCCCCCGATATATACCCCCACCCCCATATATACCCCCACAGAGGGAGCACTGCACAGGTATCTTCCTGATTCCACCCCCCCATATATACCCCCACCCCCATATATACCCCGCAGAGGGAACACTGCACATGTAACTTGCTGATTCCATACCTAACCCTTTATATACCCCCCCCATATATACCCCCCATATATACACACACACCCCATATATACCACCACAGAGGGAACACTGCACAGGTAATTTCCTGATTCCATACTCCCCCTCATATATAACCCCCCCCCCCATATATACCCCTGCAGAGGGAACACTGCACAGGTAACTTCCTGATTCCATACTCCTCCATATACCCCCCCCCATATATACCCCCAATATATACCCCTACAGAGGGAACACTGCACAGGTAACTACTTCCTGATTCCATACCCCCCATATATACCCTGCAGAGGGAACACTGCACAGGTAACTTGCTGATTCTATACCCTCCCCATATATACCCCCCCATATATACCCCCCGATATATACCCCCACCCCCATATATACCCCCACAGAGGGAACACTGCACAGGTATCTTCCTGATTCCACCCCCCCCATATATACCCCCACCCCCATATATACCCCGCAGAGGGAACACTGCACATGTAACTTGCTGATTCCATACCTAACCCCTTATATACCCCCCCCATATATACCCCCCATATATACACACACACCCCATATATACCACCACAGAGGGAACACTGCACAGGTAATTTCCTGATTCCATACTCCCCCTCATATATAACCCCCCCCCATATATACCCCTGCAGAGGGAACACTGCACAGGTAACTACTTCCTGATTCCATAGACCCCTCTCCTATTTACCCCCATATATACCCCCAACCCCTCATATATACACCCCCCATATAGACCCCGCAGAGGAAACACTGCACAGGTAACTTCTTCCGGATTCCATACAACCACCTTATATACCCCCCATATATACCCCCAATATATACCCCTACAGAGGGAACACTGCACAGGTAACTACTTCCTGATTCCATACCCCCCATATATACCCCGCAGAGGGAACACTGCACAGGTAACTTGCTGATTCTATACCCTCCCCATATATACCCCGCAGAGGGAACACTGCACATGTAACTTGCTGATTCTATACCCTCCCCATATATACCCCCCCAATATATACCCCCCACCACCATATATACCCCCACAGAGGGAACACTGCACAGGTATCTTCCTGATTCCATACCCCCCCATATATACCCCCATATATACCCCGCAGAGGGAACACTTCACAGGTAACTTACTGATTCCATACCTAACCCCATATATACCCCCCCCCCATATATACCCCCGCAGAGGGAACACTGCACAGGTAACTTCCTGATTCCATACCCCCCATATAACCCCCCCATATATACCCCCCTATATACTCCCCCTCATATCTCCCCCTCATTTAAACCCCCACCCCCATATATACCCCCGCAGAGGGAACACTGCACATGTAACTATGTCCTGATTCCATACACCCCCTCCCCTATATACCCCCCATATATACCCTGCAGAGGGAAAACTACACAGGTAACTTCTTCCTGATTCCCCCCCTTATATACCCCTCCCCCATATATACCCCCACAGAGGGAACACTGCACAGGTAACTACTTCCTGATTCCATACCCCCCATATAACCCCCCCATATATACCCCCCATATATACCCCTGCAGAGGGAACACTGCACATGTAACTACTTTCCGGATTCCATACACCTCCCCCCATATATACCCCCCCTATATACCCTGACTCCCCCCCCCCCCCATATATACTTCCACGGAGGGAACACTGCACCAGTAACTACTTCCTGATTCCATACACACTCCCCCCACCCCCATATATACCCCCGCAGAGGGAAAACTGCACAGGTAACATCTTCCTGATTCCATACACACTCCCCCCCCATATATACCCCCCATATATACCCCCGCAGAGGGAAAACTGCACAGGTAACATCTTCCTGATTCCATACACACTCCCCCCCCCCATATATACCCCCCATATATACCCCCGCAGAGGGAAAACTGCACAGGTAACTACTTCCTGATTCCATACCCCCCATATAACCCCCCAAATATACCCCCGCAGAGGGAAAACTGAATAGGTAACTACTTCCTGATTCCATACACCCCTCTCCTATAAACCCCCCCTATATACCCCCGCAGAGGGAAAACTGCATAGGTAACTACTTCCTGATTCCATATACCCCACCATATATTCCCCCAACCCCCCCCCCCCCCCCCCATATATACACTGCACAGGTAACTTCCTGATTTCACCCCCAACCCCCCTATATACCCCCAACCCCTATATATACACCCGCACCCAATATACACAACTACTCCCCATATATACCCTCTCCTTATATACACAACAATGCTCCATATATACCCCCTCCCAATACAAACAACTACTCCCCTATATATACCCCCTTCTAATACACACAACTACCCCCAAAATATGCTCCCTCCCTCCTAATACACACAACTATGCCGCATATATGCCCCTCCTAATACACACAACTACCCCACCCCTGCACACATATAACCCCCCTTCCTAATACACAGGCAAACATACCCCCTCCTAATAGAAAGGCACATACAGTTATGTGAAAAAGAAAGTACACCCTCTTTGAATTCCATTTTGGCTTTTGTTGTTGTTAAATAAATCATGACACGGTGTAATATGTCAGGTGTACACACACACACACACACACACACACACACACACACACACACACACACACACACACACACACACACACACACACACACACACACACACACGGTGTAATATGTCATGTGTTGTTGTTCGTCTGAGGTTGTATTTACCTAAGTTTAAGACCTGCTAAGGAACAGATGATTGTTATTATTTCCTGATATGTAAAACCAGGGAATTCAGAGAGGGTGCACTTTCTTTTTCACACCGCTGTATATGGGGGGAGTGTGTGTGTATATATGTGTATATATGTGTATATATGTGTGTGTGTTTATATGTGTATATATGTGTATGTGTATGTATGTATGTATGTGTATATATGTGTATGTATGTATTGATGTATGTGTATATATGTGTATGTATGTATGTATGTGTATATATGTGTATGTATGTATGTATGTATGTATGTATGTATGTATGTATGTGTATATATGTGTATGTATGTATGTATGTATGTATGTATGTATGTATGTATGCATGTATGTATGTGTATATATGTGTATATATGTGTATGTATGTATGTATATATGTATGTATGTATATATGTGTATGTATGTATGTATGTATGTATGTATATATGTGTATATATGTGTATGTATGTATGTATATATGTATGTATGTATATATGTGTATATATGTGTATGTATGTATGTACGTGTATATATGTGTATATATGTATATTTAAAAAACAAAGAACAGAGATCCATAGCGTAAATCAATGGAATAAAACAAGAGTGGAGCTGCAGGAAATGGCGCTCGTGTGTAGATAAATCGCGTCGGAGAACCTGATTACAGATATTTACTGTCGCTGTGATTGTTTTAGCGCTGATAATTCACTATATATATATATATATATATATATATATATATATATATATATAAATATATACTGTATGTATGCGTGTGTATGTATGTATATATATATATATATGGGTGTGTGTGTGTGTGTGAAAAGGAAGGGTGCGCTCTATACTACTTGTGATTGCCGTATACAGGTACTAGTGGGACGGGAAACCTCGAGTTGTGAGAATAGAACCAACAATTCTTTTGTTGTGTGTTTGCTTCCCCTGGATCAGTATACTGTAAGTACGGATATAGGATCAGTATACTGTAAGTACGGATATAGGATCAGTATACTGTAAGTACGGATATAGGGTCAGTATACTGTAAGTACGGATATAGGGTCAGTATCTGTCGTCTAAATCTAGCACAGGGGGAACTTGAGGGACGGACGTCTTTTTTCAACATCATCTACTATGTAACTATGTAACTATGTGACTACTGCGTAACTGTGCAACTCTGTAAGTCTGTGCAACTCTGTGTAACACTGTGTGTAACTGTGTAATTTTAACTCTCTGTAACTCTGTAAGTTGTGTAACACTGTGTAACTCTAACTCTGTGCAACTCTGTGTAACACTGTGTGTAACTGTGTAATTTTAACTCTCTGTAACTCTGTAAGTTGTGTAACACTGTGTAACTCTGTGTAAGTCTGTAACTCTGTGTACGTCTGTAACTCTGTGTAAGTCTGTAACTCTGTGTAAGTCTGTGCAAGTCTGTGTAACTCTGTGTAAGTCTGTGTAACTCTGTGTAACACTGTAAGTCTGTGCAGGTCTGTGTAACTCTGTGTAACTCTGTGTAAGTCTGTAAGTCTGTGCAAGTCTGTGTAACTCTGTGTAAGTCTGTAAGTCTGTGCAAGTCTGTGTAAGTCTGTGTAACTCTGTGTAAGTCTGTAACTCTGTGTACGTCTGTGTAAGTCTGTGTAACTCTGTGTAAGTCTGTAACTCTGTGTACGTCTGTGTAACTCTGTGTAACTCTGTGTAAGTCTGTAACTCTGTGTAAGTCTGTGCAAGTCTGTGCAAGTCTGTGTAACTCTGTGTAAGTCTGTGTAACTCTGTGTAACACTGTAAGTCTGTGCAGGTCTGTGTAACTCTGTGTAAGTCTGTGTAACTCTGTGTAACACTGTAACTCTGTGTAACTCTGTGTAACTCTATGTAACTCTGTGTAACTCTGTATAACTCTGTGTAAGTCTGTGTAAGTCTGTGTAACACTGTAAGTCTGTGCAGGTCTGTGTAACTCTGTGTAAGTCTGTGTAAGTCTGTAAGTCTGTGCAAGTCTGTGTAAGTCTGTGTAACTCTGTGTAAGTCTGTAACTCTGTGTACGTCTGTGTAAGTCTGTGTAACTCTGTGTAAGTCTGTAACTCTGTGTACATCTGTGTAACTCTGTGTAACTCTGTGTAAGTCTGTGCAACTCTGTGTAAGTCTGTGCAAGTCTGTGCAAGTCTGTGTAACTCTGTGTAACTCTGTGTAAGTCTGTGTAACTCTGTGTAACACTGTAACTCTGTGTAACTCTGTGTAACTCTATGTAACTCTGTGTAACTCTGTGTAACTCTGTATAACTCTGTGTAAGTCTGTGTAAGTCTGTGTAACACTGTAAGTCTGTGCAGGTCTGTGTAACTCTGTGTAAGTCTGTATAACTCTGTGTAAGTCTGTGCAGGTCTGTGTAACTCTGTGTAAGTCTGTGTAACTCTGTAAGTCTGTGCAAGTCTGTGTAACTCTGTGTAACTCTGTAAGTCTGTGTAACTCTGTATAACTCTGTGTAACTCTGTGTAAGTCTGTGTAACTCTGTGTAACTCTGTGTAAGCCTGTATAACCCTGTGTAAGTCTGTAAGCCTGTGTATCTCTGTATAACTCTGTGTAAGTCTGTAAGCCTGTGTAACTCTGTGTAACTCTGTGTAACTCTGTATAACTCTGTATAACTCTGTGTAACTCTGTGTAACTCTGTGTAAGTCTGTAAGCCTGTGTAACTCTGTGTAACTCTGTGTAAGTCTGTGTAACTCTGTGTAACTCTGTAAGCCTGTGTAACTCTGTATAACTCTGTGTAACTCTGTGTAACTCTGTGTAAGTCTGTAACTCTGTGTAACTCTGTGTAACTCTATGTAACTCTGTGTAACTCTGTGTAACTCTGTGTAAGTCTGTGTAACTCTGTGTAACTCTGTAACTCTGTGTAACTCTGTATAACTCTGTGTAACTCTGTGTAACTCTGTGTAACTCTGTATAACTCTGTATAACTCTGTGTAACTCTGTGTAACTCTGTGTAACTCTGTGTAAGTCTGTAACTCTGTGTAACTCTGTGTAACTCTATGTAACTCTGTGTAAGTCTGTGTAACTCTCTGTAACTCTGTGTAACTCTGTGTAACTCTGTGTAACTCTGTGTAAGTCTGTGTAACTCTGTGTAAGTCTGTGTAACTCTGTGTAAGTCTGTGTAACTCTGTGTAAGTCTGTGTAACTCTGTGTAACTCTGTTTAAGTCTGTGTAAGTCTGTGTAAGTCTGTGTAACTCTGTGTAACTCTGTGTAAGTCTGTGTAAGTCTGTGTAACTCTGTATAACTCTGTATAACTCTGTGTAACTCTGTGTAACTCTGTGTAAGTCTGTGTAACTCTGTGTAACTCTGTGTAACTCTGTGTAACTCTGTATAACTCTGTGTAAGTCTGTGTAACTCTGTATAACTCTGTATAACTCTGTGTAACTCTGTGTAACTCTGTGTAACACTGTAAGTCTGTGTAACTCTGTGTAACACTGTAAGTCTGTGTAACTCTGTGTAACACTGTAAGTCTGTGTAACTCTGTGTAACTCTGTGTAACTCTGTGTAAGTCTGTGTAAGTCTGTGTAACTCTGTGTAACTCTGTGTAAGTCTGTGTAACTTTGTATAACTCTGTGTAACTCTGTGTAAGTCTGTAAGCCTGTGTAACTCTGTGTAACTCTGTGTAACTCTGTGTAAGTCTGTGTAACTCTGTATAACTCTGTGTAACTCTGTGTAAGTCTGTAAGCCTGTGTAACTCTGTGTAACTCTGTGTAACTCTGTGTAACTCTGTGTAACTCTGTATAACTCTGTGTAACTCTGTGTAACTCTGTGTAACTCTGTAAGTCTGTGTAACTCTGTGTAACTCTGTGTAACTCTGTGTAAGTCTGTGTAACTCTGTGTAACTCTGTGTAACTCTGTGTAAGTCTGTGTAACTTTGTATAACTCTGTGTAACTCTGTGTAAGTCTGTAAGCCTGTGTAACTCTGTGTAACTCTGTGTAACTCTGTGTAAGTCTGTGTAACTCTGTATAACTCTGTATAACTCTGTGTAACTCTGTGTAAGTCTGTAAGACTGTGTAACTCTGTGTAACTCTGTGTAACTCTGTGTAAGTCTGTGTAACTCTGTATAACTCTGTGTAACTCTGTGTAAGTCTGTGTAACTCTGTGTAACTCTGTGTAACTCTGTGTAACTCTGTATAACTCTGTGTAACTCTGTGTAACTCTGTGTAAGTCTGTGCAGACATCAGGGACACGTACCTCTCTCCCCCTCCTAATGCACAGGTATCAGGGACACGTACCTCTCTCCCCCTCCTAATGCACAGACATCAGGGACACGTACCTCTCACCCCCTCCTAATACACAGGTAGCACGGACACGTACCTCTCTCCCCCTCCTAATGCACAGACATCAGGGACATGTACCTCTCACCCCCTCCTAATACACAGGTATCAGGGACACGTACCTCTCTCCCCCTCTTAATACACAGGTAGCAGGGACACATACCTCTCTCCCCCTCCTAATACACAGGTAGCAGGGACATGTACCTCTCACCCCCTCCTAATACACAGGTATCAGGGACACGTACCTCTCTCCCCCTCTTAATACACAGGTAGCAGGGACACGTACCTCTCTCCCCCCCTTAATACACAGGTAGCAGGGACACATACCTCTCACCCCCTCCTAATACAAAGACATCAGGGACACGTGCCTCTCACCCCCTCCTAATACACAGGGTCGTGGACCTCTCACCCCCGCCTAATACACAGACATCATGGACATGTGCCTCTCACCTCTCCTAATACACAGGTATCAGTGACACATTTATTTATTTATAAAATATGTTACCAGGAAGTAATACATTGAGAGTTAGTTCTCGTTATCAAGTATGTCCTGGGCACAGAGTAAGACAAATAATACATGGTTACAAATACAGTTACATAATGAGCAGGGTATACATTATATACAAGACATTGCATGCACAGTTACAGATAATATATATTATAGGCGTATGTAACTGTTACAGGTAATATATATTATAGGTGTATGTAACAGTTACAGGTAATATATATTATAGGCGTATGTAACAGTTACAGATAATATATGTTATAGGCGTATGTAACAGTTACAGATAATATATGTTATAGGCATATGTAACAGTTACAGATAATATATATTATAGGCGTATGTAACAGTTACAGATAATATATATTATAGGCGTATGTAACAGTTACAGATAATATATATTATGGGCGTATGTAACAGTTACAGATAATATATATTATGGGCGTATGTAACAGTTACAGATAATATATATTATAGGCGTATGTAACAGTTACAGATAATATATGTTATAGGCATATGTAACAGTTACAGATAATATATATTATAGGCGTATGTATCAGTTACAGATAATATATATTATAGGCGTATGTAACAGTTACAGATAATACATGTTATAGGCGTATGTAACAGTTACAGATAATATATATTATAGGCGTATGTAACAGTTACAGATAATATATATTATAGGCGTATGTAACAGTTACAGATACAGATAATATATATTATAGGCGTATGTAACAGTTACCGATAATATATATTATAGGCGTATGTAACAGTTACAGGTAATATATATTATAGGCGTATGTAACAGTTACAGGTAATATATATTATAGGCGTATGTAACAGTTACAGATAATATATATTATGGGCATATGTAACAGTTACAGATAATATATATTATAGGCGTATGTAACAGTTACCGATAATATATATTATAGGCGTATGTAACAGTTACAGATAATATATGTTACAGGCGCATGTAACAGTTACAGATAATATATATTATAGGCGTATGTAACAGTTACCGATAATATATATTATAGGCGTATGTAACAGTTACAGGTAATATATATTATAGGCGTATGTAACAGTTACAGGTAATATATATTATAGGCGTATGTAACAGTTACAGATAATATATATTATATGCGTATGTAACAGTTACAGATAATATATATTATAGGCGTATGTAACAGTTACCGATAATATATATTATAGGCGTATGTAACAGTTACAGGTAATATATATTATAGGCGTATGTAACAGTTACAGGTAATATATATTATAGGCGTATGTAACAGTTACAGATAATACATGTTATAGGCGTATGTAACAGTTACAGATAATATATATTATAGGCGTATGTAACAGTTACAGATAATATATATTATAGGCGTATGTAACAGTTACAGATACAGATAATATATATTATAGGCGTATGTAACAGTTACCGATAATATATATTATAGGCGTATGTAACAGTTACAGGTAATATATATTATAGGCGTATGTAACAGTTACAGGTAATATATATTATAGGCGTATGTAACAGTTACAGATAATATATATTATAGGCGTATGTAACAGTTACAGGTAATATATATTATAGGCGTATGTAACAGTTACAGATAATACATGTTATAGGCGTATGTAACAGTTACAGATAATATATATTATAGGCGTATGTAACAGTTACAGAAAATATATATTATAGGCGTATGTAACAGTTACAGATAATATATATTATGGGCGTATGTAACAGTTACAGGTAATATATATTATAGGCGTATGTAACAGTTACAGATAATATATATTATGGGCGTATGTAACAGTTACAGAAAATATATATTATAGGCGTATGTAACAGTTACAGATAATATATATTATGGGCGTATGTAACAGTTACAGAAAATATATATTATAGGCGTATGTAACAGTTACAGATAATACATGTTATAGGCGTATGTAACAGTTACAGATAATATATATTATAGGCGTATGTAACAGTTACAGATAATATATATTATAGGCGTATGTAACAGTTACAGATAATACATGTTATAGGCGTATGTAACAGTTACAGGTAATATATATTATAGGCGTATGTAACAGTTACAGGTAATATATATTATAGGCGTATGTAACAGTTACAGATAATATATATTATAGGCGTATGTAACAGTTACAGATAATATATATTATGGGCGTATGTAACAGTTACAGATAATATATATTATAGGCGTATGTAACAGTTACAGATAATACATGTTATAGGCGTATGTAACAGTTACAGGTAATATATATTATAGGCGTATGTAACAGTTACAGGTAATATATATTATGAGCGTATGAAACAGTTACAGACCAGATTCAAATGTGAGACAGCCTTAGTTTTGAAAGAACTTAGACTGGTGGTGGATATGAGAGTCTCTGGTAGGTTGTTATAGTTTTGGGGTGCACGGAAGGAGAAGGAGGAACGGCCGGATACTTTGCTGAACCTTGGGACCATGAACAGTCTTTTGGAGTCTGATCTCAGGTGATAGGTGCTGCATGTGGTAGGGGTGAGGAGCTTGTTCAGGTAGCTGGGGAGCTTGCCCAGAAAGTATTTGAGGGCGAGACAGGAAAGGTGAACTTTGCGCCTAGACCCTAGTGATGACCAATCTAGTTCTTTGAGCAGACGAGATCACTGCGGAGGCCGGACTGAGCTATAAAAAGGTTCTTTATTCAAACATGGATAAAAACAAGAGGAGGCGAGACATACCCCTGCGCGTCTAACGCGTTTCACCCAAGAATTGGGCTCTCTCTTTGAGCATTTCGCAGTGATGTGTGTTGTACTGTCGCGGCCAAGTTTATTCTAACCTTTACCCGGTCTCGGCCGCGACAGACACCGGGCGCGCGCCAGAGCCTCGGAGGATCGGTCCTCCGATCGGGGCTTCCCCTCCCCTCTCCGGGTCCGCCGGGTCCCCCGGAGCCCCCCACCGCATCCCCCACATCGCGGGACACCAGGGCTCCCTTCGGGGAGCCCTGGGCACGCACGCCGTGCGCGCACGCTCCCGATGAAGCGTGACCGCGCATCGGTGACGCGCGGCACGCCGAGGGAAAGAAACGAGCAAGCCGGGAAACCTCCCGGCTTGCGGCTCTAGCCAAGTGCGGATAAAGTGTGCCGCCAGTGTAGTTGCATTGGAGAACAAAACGACAAATTGAATTGTAGAGGGTGTCAAGTTTGCTAAGGTGGGTTTGAGGTACAGAGCCGTATACTATGTCTCCATAGTCGATAATTGGCATTAGCATCTGCTGTGCGATACGCTTTCTGACCAGGAGATTTAGGGAGGATTTGTTCCTGTAAAGTACCCCTAGTTTGGCATAGGTCTTGGTTGTCAGGGTATCAATGTGCATCCCGAATGTTAAGTGGGAGTCAAACCATAAGCCCGGGTATTTAAAACTAGTGACAGGAGTTAGGGTGGTGTTAGCGTTGGTTCTGATCTGGAGCTCAGTCACTGGAAGCTTTAAAAATTTAGTCTTGGTCCCAAATCCCATTGTTAGTCTTGTCAGTGTTTAAAAACAGGTTGTTTTGGGAAATCCAGCTTTCGAGTCTCAAAAAGTCAGACTGAAGTATGTGTTGAAGGTCGGAGAGGCTATGGCTGTGTGCATACAGGATTGTGTCATCTGCATACATGTGTATTGAGGCTTCCTGACAAGCTGTGGGCATATAGGATTGTGTCTAGGGTTGCCAAGTGGCTTGTTCAAAAACACTGCACCCCGACGCCCCCTGAATACATATAAAAAATACCCCCGAATACATATAAAATATACCCCCACCTCCCCAATACATTATAAATTATACCCCCACCTCCCCAATATATTTTAAAAAGACCCCACCTCCCCAATACATTTAAAGAATACCCCCACCTCCCCAATAGATATAAAAGATACCCCCACCTTCCCCCCATCATCACCACAGCTCATCTTGGCCCCCCATCATCATCTCCTCAGCTCATCCTGGCCCCCATCATCTCAGCTCATCCTGGCTCCCCCATCATCTCAGCTCATCCTGGCTCCCCATCACCTCATCCTGGCTCCCCATCATCTCCTCAGCTCATCCTGGCCCCCCATCATCTCAGCTCATCCTGGCTCCCCATCACCTCATCCTGGCTCCCCATCATCTCCTCAGCTCATCCTGGCCCCCCATCACCTCACTTCATCCTGGCCCCCCATCACCTCACCTCATCCTGGCTCCCCCATCACCTCACCTCATCCTGGTCCCCCATCACCTCATCCTGGTCCCCCATCACCTCACCTCATCCTGGCTCCCCCATCACCTCACTTCATCCTGGCCCCCCATCACATCACCTCATCCTTGCCCCCCATCACCTCACCTCATCCTGGCTCCCCATCACATCACCTCATCCTGCCCCCCCATCACCTCACCTCATCCTGGCCCCCCATCACCTCATCCTGGCTCCCCATCATCTCCTCAGCTCATCCTGCCCCCCCCATCATCACCTCACCTCATCCTGCCCCCCCATCACATCACCTCATCCTGGCCCCCCATCACCTCACCTCATCCTGGCTCCCCCATCACCTCATTTCATCCTGGCCCCCCCTCACATCACCTCATCCTGGCTCCCCCATCACCTCACCTCACCTCACCCTGGCCCCCCATCACCTCACCTCATCCTGGCTCCCCCATCACCTCATTTCATCCTGGCCCCCCCTCACATCACCTCATCCTGGCTCCCCCATCACCTCACCTCACCTCACCCTGGCCCCCCATCACCTCACCTCCTCCTGGCCCCCCCATCATCACCTCACCTCATCCTGCCCCCCCATCATCACCTCACCTCATCCTGCCCCCCCATCACATCACCTCATCCTGGCCCCCCATCACCTCACCCTGGCCCCCCATCACCTCACCTCATCCTGGCTCCCCATCACCTCACCTCACCCTGGCCCCCCATCAACTCACCTCACCCTGGCCCCCCATCACCTCACCTCATCCTGGCCCCCATCACATCACCTCATCCTGGCCCCCCCATCACCTCACTTCATCCTGGCCCCCCATCACATCACCTCATCCTGGCTCCCCCATCACCTCACTTCATCCTGGCCCCCCATCACATCACCTCATCCTGGCCCCCCATCACCTCACCTCACCCTGGCCCCCCATCACCTCACCTCACCCTGGCTCCCCATCACCTCACCTCACCCTGGCCCCCCATCAACTCACCTCATCCTGGCTCCCCATCACCTCACTTCACCTCATCCTGGCTCCCCCATCACCTCACCTCACACCCTGGCCCCCCATCACCTCACCTCATCCTGGCTCCCCATCACCTCACCTCATCCTGGCTCCCCCATCACCTCACTTCATCCTGGCCCCCCATCACATCACCTCATCCTGGCCCCCCATCACCTCACCTCACCCTGGCCCCCCATCACCTCACCTCACCCTGGCTCCCCATCACCTCACCTCACCCTGGCCCCCCATCAACTCACCTCATCCTGCCCCCCCATCACCTCACTTCACCTCATCCTGGCTCCCCATCACCTCAGCTCATCCTGCCCCCCCCCCCCATCACCTCACTTCACCTCATCCTGGCCCCCCATCACCTCACCTCACCCTGGCCCCCCATCACCTCAGCTCATCCTGGCCCCCCATCACCTCACCTCATCCTGGCTCCCCCATCACCTCACCTCATCCTGCCCCCCCCATCACCTCACTTCACCTCATCCTGGCCCCCCATCACCTCACCTCACCCTGGCCCCCCATCACCTCACCTCACCCTGGCCCCCCATCACCTCACCTCATCCTGGCCCCCCCCATCACCTCACCTCATCATGGCTCCCCATCACCTCACCTCACCTCATCCTGGCCCCCCATCACCTCACCTCATCATGGCCCCCCATCACCTCAGCTCATCCTGCCCCCCCCATCACCTCACTTCACCTCATCCTGGCCCCCCATCACCTCACCTCCCCCTGGCCCCCCATCACCTCACCTCACCCTGGCCCCCCATCACCTCACCTCATCCTGGCCCCCCCATCACCTCAGCTCATCCTGGCTCCCCCATCACCTCACCTCACCCTGGCCCCCCATCACCTCACCTCACCCTGGCCCCCCATCACCTCACCTCATCCTGGACCCCCCATCACCTCACCTCATCCTGGCTCCCCATCACCTCACCTCACCTCATCCTGGCCCCCCATCACCTCACCTCATCCTGCCCCCCCCCATCACCTCAGCTCATCCTGCCCCCCCCCCATCACCTCACTTCACCTCATCCTGGCCCCCCATCACCTCACCTCACCCTGGCCCCCCATCACCTCACCTCACCCTGGCCCCCCATCACCTCACCTCATCCTGGCCCCCCCATCACCTCAGCTCATCCTGGCCCCCCCATCACATTACCTCACCCTGGCCCCCCATCACCTCACCTCACCTCATCCTGGCCCCCCATCACCTCACCTCATCCTGGCCCCCCCATCACATAACCTCATCCTGGCCCCCCCATCACATAACCTCATCCTGGCCCCCCATCACCTCAGCTCATCCTGGCCCCCCATCACCTCACCTCACCTCATCCTGGCTCCCCCATCACATAACCTCATCCTGGCCCCCCCATCACATAACCTCATCCTGGCCCCCCATCACCTCAGCTCATCCTGGCTCCCCCATCACCTCACTTCACCTCATCCTGGCTCCCCATCACCTCACCTCATCCTGGCCCCCCCATCACATAACCTCATCCTGGCCCCCCCATCACATAACCTCATCCTGGCCCCCCATCACCTCACCTCACCCTGGCCCCCCATCACCTCAGCTCATCCTGGCCCCCCATCACCTCACCTCATCCTGGCCCCCCATCTCCTCACCTCATCCTGGCCCCCCATCACCTCACCTCATCCTGGCCCCCCATCACATCACCTCATCCTGGCCCCCCATCACCTCACCCTGGCCCCCCATCACCTCACCTCACCCTGGCCCCCCATCAACTCACCTCACCCTGGCCCCCCATCACCTCACCTCATCCTGGCTCCCCATCATCACCTCACCTCATCCTGCCCCCCCATCACATCACCTCATCCTGGCCCCCCATCACCTCACCTCATCCTGGCTCCCCCATCACCTCACTTCATCCTGGCCCCCCATCACATCACCTCATCCTGGCCCCCCATCACCTCACCTCACCCTGGCCCCCCATCACCTCACCTCACCCTGGCTCCCCATCACCTCACCTCACCCTGGCCCCCCATCACCTCACCTCACCCTGGCCCCCCATCACCTCACCTCATCCTGGCCCCCCCATCACCTCACCTCATCCTGGCCCCCCATCACCTCACCTCATCCTGGCTCCCCATCACCTCACCTCATCCTGGCTCCCCATCACCTCACCTCACCCTGGCCCCCCATCAACTCACCTCATCCTGCCCCCCCATCACCTCACTTCACCTCATCCTGGCTCCCCATCACCTCAGCTCATCCTGCCCCCCCCCCCATCACCTCACTTCACCTCATCCTGGCCCCCCATCACCTCACCTCACCCTGGCCCCCCATCACCTCAGCTCATCCTGGCCCCCCATCACCTCACCTCATCCTGGCTCCCCCATCACCTCACCTCATCCTGCCCCCCCCATCACCTCACTTCACCTCATCCTGGCCCCCCATCACCTCACCTCACCCTGGCCCCCCATCACCTCACCTCACCCTGGCCCCCCATCACCTCACCTCATCCTGGCCCCCCCCATCACCTCACCTCATCATGGCTCCCCATCACCTCACCTCACCTCATCCTGGCCCCCCATCACCTCACCTCATCATGGCCCCCCATCACCTCAGCTCATCCTGCCCCCCCCATCACCTCACTTCACCTCATCCTGGCCCCCCATCACCTCACCTCCCCCTGGCCCCCCATCACCTCACCTCACCCTGGCCCCCCATCACCTCACCTCATCCTGGCCCCCCCATCACCTCAGCTCATCCTGGCTCCCCCATCACCTCACCTCACCCTGGCCCCCCATCACCTCACCTCACCCTGGCCCCCCATCACCTCACCTCATCCTGGACCCCCCATCACCTCACCTCATCCTGGCTCCCCATCACCTCACCTCACC
The DNA here is from genome assembly GCF_040206685.1 of Ascaphus truei. Taxonomy (NCBI): domain Eukaryota; kingdom Metazoa; phylum Chordata; class Amphibia; order Anura; family Ascaphidae; genus Ascaphus; species Ascaphus truei. The sequence continues at coordinate 188,102 of NW_027456947.1, forward strand.
TCATCCTGGCCCCCCATCACCTCACCTCATCCTGCCCCCCCCATCACCTCAGCTCATCCTGCCCCCCCCCATCACCTCACTTCACCTCATCCTGGCCCCCCATCACCTCACCTCACCCTGGCCCCCCATCACCTCACCTCACCCTGGCCCCCCATCACCTCACCTCATCCTGGCCCCCCCATCACCTCAGCTCATCCTGGCCCCCCATCACCTCACCTCACCCTGGCCCCCCATCACCTCACCTCATCCTGGCCCCCCATCACCTCACCTCATCCTGGCTCCCCCATCACCTCACTTCACCTCATCCTGGCTCCCCATCACCTCACCTCACCCTGGCCCCCCATCACCTCACCTCATCCTGGCCCCCCATCACCTCAGCTCATCCTGGCTCCCCCATCACCTCACCTCACCCGGGCCCCCCATCAACTCACCTGATCCTGCCCCCCCCCCCCCATCACCTCACTTCACCTCATCCTGGCTCCCCCATCAACTCACCTCATCCTGACCCCCCCCCCATCACCTCACTTCACCTCACCCTGGCCCCCCATCACCTCACCTCACCCTGGCCCCCCATCACCTCACCTCACCCTGGCCCCCCATCACCTCACCTCATCCTGGCCCCCCCATCACATAACCTCATCCTGGCCCCCCATCACCTCAGCTCATCCTGGCCCCCCATCACCTCACCTCATCCTGCCCCCCCGCCATCACCTCACTTCACCTCATCCTGGCCCCCCATCTCCTCACCTCATCCTGGCCCCCCATCACCTCACTTCCTCCTGGCCCCCATCACATCACCTCATCCTGGCCCCCCATCACCTCACCTCACCCTGGCCCCCCATCATCTCCTCACTTCATCCTGGCCCCCCATCACCTCACTTCCTCCTGGCCCCCCATCACATCACCTCATCCTGGCCCCCCATCACCTCACCTCACCCTGGCCCCCCCATCACCTCACCTCACCCTGGCCCCCCATCACTTCACCTCATCCTGGCCCCCCATCACCTCACCTCACCCTGGCCCCCCATCACCTCACCTCATCCTGGCCCCCCATCACCTCACCTCACCCTGGCCCCCCATCACCTCACCTCACCCTGGCCCCCCATCACCTCACCTCATCCTGGCCCCCCATCACCTCACTTCACCCTGGCCCCCCATCACCTCACCTCATCCTGGCCCCCCATCACCTCACCTCATCCTGGCTCCCCCATCACCCCCCAAATTGTGTCCTTACCTTATATTCAGGAAGGACACAGACTTCTCTGGGCCACCGGGTGTGGGCTCCGCCCCCGCTGTCCTCTGACTGGCTCTCCGTTCCTCCAATCAGGGACAGGCTGCACAGACACTCACACAGTGCTCCTGTCCGGCCACCGGCCACCGGCCACCGCCCACCGCCCGCCCCCGCCTCCAGTCTCAGCACTTCCAGCCCTCCACCGTCGCGCCGCCCTCGCCCTTGCGCTGCCACCCTCGCCCTTGCGCTGCCACCCTCGCCCTTGCGCTGCCACCCTCGCCCTTGCGCTGCCACCCTCGCCCTTGCGCTGCCACCCTCGCCCTTGCGCTGCCACCCTCGCCCTTGCGCTGCCACCCTCGCCCTTGCGCTGCCACCCTCACCCTTGCGCTGCCACCCTCGCCCTTGCGCTGCCACCCTCGCCCTTGCGCTGCCACCCTCGCCCTTGCGCTGCCACCCTCGCCCTTGTGCTGCCACCCTCGCCCTTGCGCTGCCACCCTCGCCCTTGCGCTGCCAGCCTTCCATCGTGTCCAGTATTAATTCCGATTTTATACCGGACAGGCATCGGAATTACCGGCCTGTCCGGTTCAAAACCGGACCCCTGGCAACCCTAATTGTGTCATCTGCATACATGTGTATTGAGGCTTCCTTACAAGCTGTGGGGAGATCATTGGTGAACACTGAGAAGAGTAGGGGCCCCAGAACAGAGCCTTGCGGGACACCACAGGTGATAGCCAGGGGGTTGGAGTTAGAGCCTGAGATGGACACATGTTGGGATCTTCCTGATAGGTAGGACTGAAACCAGTGTAACACCTTCCCCCCCCCCCCAATCGCAGATAGGGACCTTGTGGGGAAATCTACACTTGTGTTAGCGGGTGTGGTGCGTCACCTGATAGGTTCACAGAAGGCCTGAACCTCCGCCACTGGGAGCCTGGGGTTACCTGATCATTTGTCAAACACAGCGCCTCCACCTGTAAGGGCTCCCACCTGAGTGTGAGTGAGTGTATGCTAATAACTGTTTACTATTGTAACTACTAATAATAACTCCGGTACCTGTACCACACAGAATAATGCGTATACACACACATGGATGTGCACCGGGTGCACACACCAACATAGGTATTCCCCAGAGTACCTTATGTCCAAACCCCACCCACGTGTGTTGGAGATAGCGCTATCCCTGGACGTGTTGGCGCACTGTTTATAGATACCTGCCCGGGGCTCCAGCCCGCAGTGCAGCTATACACCTGGATTGGATCTGCCTGATCCGACGTGATGTCCTGCTACGCGTGGGGTGACTTCCAGCGCGGATAATATCACCGCAGCTCCGCATGTCTGTACTTTGACGGGGATCCGCAGTCACTGCTTGGCGGGGCCTCCGAGAAGATAGTCTCTATATAACTCGGGGGGGTCTGAGCCCAGACCCAGTAATCAGGCTGCGCACTACTGAGTGGCTTCTAAATTAACCCAAACAGCTAAAGGGGCAGAACTCCTCAAATAGGGCCTGTCCCTGAAGCAACCACAAACTGGGGCAATGGTAACTTATCTGTGGCTTCTGGGGTTAACTAGGCCTAGTGCCAGGGGCTACTGCTCCCTGCACACACACCCTAACTCACCCAGCTCCCAGCTCCAATGGACGTTTTGCAAAACCCGCGGAAAGTATCTCTTTCCCTGCTCCCGGGAATCCTGGCCTCTCATTGGCCACTCGGGGACACCTGGTGTCTGCCTCCCTTGGCCTCATGGGACTTGTAGTCCCGCGGGGGCTACAGATACATTGGGGCCGCGTGCGTGATTCCACTGCACATGCGCGACTTCCTAATGGCCGCCGCAACTCACGCTCTTCACTGCGCATGCGCGACCACTGCGCATGCACGCGCAAACCATCATGGTGGCCCCCGCTAGCCGGGTGCGCCGCAGAGCCTCGGAGCGCTCCCTGCTCCGGCCCCCACCTTTGTAAACAGCCGGCGGGTTTGTCGCTGGCTCCGGCGGCACCCGCAACCGCGCTGAGGCAAAGGAGGGGACCGGGGCTACACCAGTTTAAAGCATGTTTCCCTATTCCAGAGCTCTGGAGTTTGTTAAGCAGGATAGCATGATCAACTGTGTCAAAAGCCTTTGCAAAATCTAGGAATACTGCACCAGTGAGTTGTCCGCGTTCCATCCCACACTGGGTCTCATTGCAAACTTTTAGCAGGGTAGTTACGGTGGAGTGTTTGGGGCGAAAGCCAGACTGGAATTGGCTAGGGAAATTTGTCTTGGTATAGTAATCGCTTAATTGGGAGTGGACACATTTTTCCATGACTTTGGATAGGATTGGGAGAAGGGAGATTGGTCTGTAGTTTGAGACAGTGTTTTTGTCCCCACTTGGGGACAACTCTGGCAGATTTCCAGGTCTTAGGGATATGGCCTGCAGACAGGATAGAGGTGGCTATAGAAGCAATTGGTTTGGCAATGGCTGGGGCACCAAGTCTTAGGAACTTAGATTGTAGTAAGTCAGGTCCACATTGGCTGCTTGGTTTTAGTTTGAGGAGCGCTTGTGTAATCTCCTCTTCAGATACTGGGCCAAATGGAAAATTGTGGGCAGTGTTGGGAGGGGGTGGGACTATAGGGGTACTCCCAGGATGAGATTCAGGTTTGGGGTTTGGGTTGCGTTTCGCTAATAAGTTAGTGGCACACCCCACAAAGTAATCATTGAATGCATTTGCAATGTCAGTGGGGTTTGTCAGAGTAATATCCCCCTTAGTGATATTACTTGGTTGTTGATGGTTAGGAGGCTGGAATATATTGTTGATAACCTTCCAGAAGTTAGCTGGGTTTGATGTATTCTGGGGGATATTGTCAGAGTAATATTGTGCTCCCCCCCCCTCCCCCCCGCACCCTTATTCTGCGTAGTGGAGCACGAGTATCAGAGTTTTAAAAACTCGGATTGGAAATAGTCGAGCGCAGAATCATACCTCTCACCCCCTCCTAATACACAGATATCAGGGACACGTACCTCTCTCCCCCTCCTAATACACAGGTATCAGGGACACGTACCTCTCTCCCCCTCCTAATACACAGGTATCAGGGACACGTACCTCTCTCCCCCTCCTAATACACAGGTATCAGGGACACGTACATCTCACCTCCTCTTAATACACAGATATCAGGGGGGCGTGCCTCTCCTCCCCTCCTAATACACAGGTATCAGGGACATGTACCTCTCACCCCCTCCTAATACACAGATATCACGGACACGTACTTCTCACCCCCTCCTAATACACAGATATCAGGGACACGTACCTCTCACTCCCTCCTAATACACAGGTATCAGGGACACGTACCTTTCACTCCTTCCTAATACACAGGTATCAGGGACACGTACCTCTCACTCCTTCCTAATACACAGGTATCAGGGACACGTACCTCTCTCCCCCTCCTAATACACAGGCATCAGGGACACGTACATCTCACCTCCTCTTAATACACAGGTATCAGGGGGGCGTGCCTCTCCTGCCCTCCTAATACCCAGGTATCAGTGGTAGTATTATTAATAGTATAGTCATGGGGTCTTTCCCAATCTGAATTTTAACCCTTTATATGAAAGAGACCCAGAAATCACAGGGGCCGAGAGAGAGACGCATCTCCCTGCACAGAGAGAGAGAGAGACGCATCTCCCTGCACAGAGAGAGAGAGAGAACTGCATCTCCCTGCACAGAGAGAGAGAGAGAGAGACGCATCTCCCTGCACAGAGAGAGCTGCATCTCCCTGCACAGACAGAGAGAGAGAGACGCATCTCCCTGCACAGAGAGAGAGAGAGCTGCATCTCCCTGCACTTCCCTCTCTCACTCTCTCTTCTCCTAACACTCTCCCATATTATTCTCCCCGCTCCTATTACCCCCCCCCCCTGCTCACTGCCCTGACTATTGCCCCAGCTGTTCCCTTCCTGCACCTCTCTCACCAGTTAATCACTCACTTCCCCTGTGCCGGATCGCACCTGTTCCCAGCGATCTCTTTACACACTGACAGATCAATAATTCATATCCTGCCGTTCCTGTGATAAGGGAAAAGCACGTGGCAGTGTCTCCCGCATGCCACCTGTGCCCCTCACCCCTCACACCGGGGCAGTGTCTGCCCGCATACCACCTGTGCCCCTCACCCCTCGTCCCGGGGCAGTGTCTCCCGCATACCACCTGTGCCCCTCACCCCTCGTCCCGGGGCAGTGTCTCCCCGCATACCACCTGTGCCCCTCACCCCTCACACCGGGGCAGTGACTCCCCGCATACCACCTGTACCCCTCACCCCTCACACAGGGGCCGTGTCTCCCCGCATACCACCTGTGCCCCTCACCCCTCGTCCCGGGGCAGTGTCTCCCTGCAATCCACCTGTACCCCTCACCCCTCGTCCCGGGGCAGTGTCTCCCGCATACCACCTGTGCCCCTCACCCCTCGTCCCGGGGCAATGTCTCCCTGCATACCACCTGTGCCCCTCACCCCTCACACCGGGGCAGTGTCTCCCTGCATACCACCTGTGCCCCTCACCCCTCGTCCTGGGGCAGTGTCTCCCCGCATACCACCTGTGCCCCTCACCCCTCGACCCGGGGCAGTGTCTCCCCACATACCACCTGTGCCCCTCACCCCTCGATCCGGGGCAGTGCCTCCCCGCATGCCACCTGTGCCCCTCACCCCTCGACCCGGGGCAGTGTCTCCCTGCATACCACCTGTGCCCCTCACCCCTCGTCCCGGGGCAGTGTCTCCCCGCATACCACCTGTGCCCCTCACCCCTCGACCCGGGGCAGTGTCTCCCCGCATGCCACCTGTGCCCCTCACCCCTCGTCCCGGGGCAGTGTCTCCCCGCATGCCACCTGTGCCCCTCACACCTCACACCGGGGCAGTGTCTCCCCGCATACCACCTGTGCCCCTCACCCCTCGTCCCGGGGCAGTGTCTCCCCGCATGCCACCTGTGCCCCTCACACCTCACACCGGGGCAGTGTCTCCCCGCATACCACCTGTGCCCCTCACCCCTCGTCCCGGGGCAGTGTCTCCCTGCATGCCACCTGTGCCCCTCACCCCTCGTCCCGGGGCAGTATCTCCCGCATACCACCTGTGCCCCTCACCCCTCGTCCCGGGGCAGTGTCTCCCTGCATACCACCTGTGACCCTCACCCCTCGTCCCGGGGCAGTGTCTCCCCGCATACCACCTGTGCCCCTCACCTCTCGTCCCGGGGCAGTGTTTCCCCGCATACCACCTGTACCCCTCACCCCTCACACCGGGGCAGTGACTCCCCGCATACCACCTGTACCCCTCACCCCTCACACAGGGGCCGTGTCTCCCCGCATACCACCTGTGCCCCTCACCCCTCGTCCCGGGGCAGTGTCTCCCTGCAATCCACCTGTACCCCTCACCCCTCGTCCCGGGGCAGTGTCTGCCCGCATACCACCTGTGCCCCTCACCCCTCGTCCCGGGGCAGTGTCTCCCTGCATACCACCTGTGCCCCTCACCCCTCACACCGGGGCAGTGTCTCCCTGCATACCACCTGTGCCCCTCACCCCTCGTCCTGGGGCAGTGTCTCCCCGCATACCACCTGTGCCCCTCACCCCTCGTCCTGGGGCAGTGTCTGCCCGCATACCACCTGTGCCCCTCACCCCTCGTCCTGGGGCAGTGTCTCCCCGCATACCACCTGTGCCCCTCACCCCTCGTCCCGGGGCAGTGTCTCCCCGCATACCACCTGTGCCCCTCACCCCTCGTCCCGGGGCAGTGTCTCCCCGCATACCACCTGTGCCCCTCACCTCTCGTCCCGGGGCAGTGACTCCCCGCATACCACCTGTACCCCTCACCCCTCACACAGGGGCAGTGTCTCCCCGCATACCACCTGTACCCCTCACCCCTCACACCGGGGCAGTGTATCCCCGCATACCACCTGTGCCCCTCACCCCTCGTCCCGGGGCAGTGTCTCCCCGCATACCACCTGTGCCCCTCACCCCTCGTCCCGGGGCAGTGTCTCCCTGCATACCACCTGTACCCCTCACCCCTCGTCCCGGGGCAGTGTCTGCCCGCATACCACCTGTGCCCCTCACCCCTCACACCGGGGCAGTGTCTGCCTGCATGCCACCTGTGCCCCTCACCCCTCGTCCCGGGGCAGTGTCTCCCCGCATACCACCTGTGCCCCTCACCCCTCGTCCCGGGGCAGTGTCTCCCCGCATACCACCTGTACCCCTCACCCCTCGTCCCGGGGCAGTGTCTCCCCACATACCACCTGTGCCCCTCACCTCTCGTCCCGGGGCAGTGTTTCCCCGCATACCACCTGTACCCCTCACCCCTCACACCGGGGCAGTGACTCCCCGCATACCACCTGTACCCCTCACCCCTCACACAGGGGCCGTGTCTCCCCGCATACCACCTGTGCCCCTCACCCCTCGTCCCGGGGCAGTGTCTCCCGCATACCACCTGTGCCCCTCACCCCTCGTCCCGGGGCAGTGTCTCCCTGCATACCACCTGTGCCCCTCACCCCTCGTCCCGGGGCAGTGTCTCCCCGCATACCACCTGTGCCCCTCACCCCTCGTCCCGGGGCAGTGTCTCCCCGCATACCACCTGTGCCCCTCACCTCTCGTCCCGGGGCAGTGTTTCCCCGCATACCACCTGTACCCCTCACCCCTCACACCGGGGCAGTGACTCCCCGCATACCACCTGTACCCCTCACCCCTCACACAGGGGCAGTGTCTCCCCGCATACCACCTGTGCCCCTCACCCCTCGTCCCGGGGCAGTGTCTCCCCGCATACCACCTGTGCCCCTCACCCCTCGTCCCGGGGCAGTGTCTGCCCGCATACCACCTGTGCCCCTAACCCCTCGTCCCGGGTCAGTGTCTGCCCGCATACCACCTGTGCCCCTCACCCCTCGTTCCGGGGCAGTGTCTCCCGCATACCACCTGTGCCCCTCACCCCTCGTCCCGGGGCAGTGTCTCCCCGCATACCACCTGTGCCCCTCATCCCTCGTCCCGGGGCAGTGTCTGCCCGCATACCACCTGTGCCCCTCACCCCTCGCCCCGGGGCAGTGTCTGCCCGCATGCCACCTGTGCCCCTCACCCCTCACACCAGGGCAGTGTCTCCCGCATACCACCTGTGCCCCTCACCCCTCGTCCCGGGGCAGTGTCTGCCCGCATACCACCTGTTCCCCGCACCCCTCGCCCCGGGGCAGTGTCTGCCCGCATGCCACCTGTGCCCCTCACCCCTCGCCCCGGGGCAGTGTCTCCCGCATGCCACCTGTGCCCCTCACCCCTCGTCCCGGGGCAGTGTCTCCCGCATACCACCTGTGCCCCTCGTCCCGGGGCAGTGTCTGCCCGCATACCACCTGTGCCCCTCACCCCTCGTCCCGGGGCAGTGTCTGCCCGCATACCACCTGTGCCCCTCACCCCTCGTCCCGGGGCAGTGTCTCCTGCATACCACCTGTGCCCCTCACCCCACACACCGGGGCAGTGTCTGCCCGCATACCACCTGTGCCCCTCACCCCTCACACCGGTGCAGTGTCTCCTGCATACCACCTGTGCCCCTCACCCCTCACACCGGGGCAGTGTCTGCCCGCATGCCACCTGTGCCTCTCACCCCTCGTCCCGGGGCAGTGTCTGCCCGCATACCACCTGTGCCCCTCACCCCTCGTCCCGGGGCAGTGTCTCCTGCATACCACCTGTGCCCCTCACCCCTCGTCCCGGGGCAGTGTCTGCCCGCATACCACCTGTGCCCCTCACCCCTCGTCCCGGGGCAGTGTCTCCCGCATACCACCTGTGCCCCTCACCCCTCGTCCCGGGGCAGTGTCTCCCCGCATACCACCTGTGCCCCTCACCCCTCGTCCCGGGGCAGTGTCTGCCCGCATACCACCTGTGCCCCTCACCCCTCGCCCCGGGGCAGTGTCTGCCCGCATGCCACCTGTGCCCCTCACCCCTCACACCGGGGCAGTGTCTCCCGCATACCACCTGTGCCCCTCACCCCTCGTCCCGGGGCAGTGTCTGCCCGCATACCACCTGTTCCCCGCACCCCTCACACCGGGGCAGTGTCTCCCGCATACCACCTGTGCCCCTCACCCCTCGTCCCGGGGCAGTGTCTGCCCGCATACCACCTGTGCCCCTCACCCCTCACACCGGGGCAGTGTCTCCCCGCATACCATCTGTGCCCCTCACCCCTCGTCCCGGGGCAGTGTCTCCCGCATACCACCTTTGCCCCTCACCCCTCGTCCCGGGGCAGTGTCTGCCCGCATACCACCTGTGCCCCTCACCCCTCGTCCCGGGGCAGTGTCTGCCCGCATACCACCTGTGCCCCTCACCCCTCGTCCCGGGGCAGTGTCTGCCCGCATACCACCTGTGCCTCTCATCCCTCGTCCCGGGGCAGTGTCTCCCGCATACCACCTGTGCCCCTCAACCCTCGTCCCAGGGCAGTGTCTGCCCGCATACCACCTGTGCCCCTCACCCCTCGTCCCGGGGCAGTGTCTCCCCGCATACCACCTGTGCCCCTCACCCCTCACACCGGGGCAGTGTCTCCCGCATACCACCTGTGCCTCTCATCCCTCGTCCCGGGGCAGTGTCTCCCCGCATACCACCTGTGCCCCTCACCCCTCACACCGGGGCAGTGTCTGCCCGCATACCACCTGTGCCCCTCACCCCTCAAACCGGGGCAGTGTCTCCCGCATACCACCTGTGCCCCTCAACCCTCGTCCCGGGGCAGTGTCTGCCCGCATACCACCTGTGCCCCTCACCCCTCGTCCCGGGGCAGTGTCTCCCCGCATACCACCTGTGCCCCTCACACCGGGGCAGTGTCTCCCCGCATACCACCTGTGCCCCTCACCCCACACACCGGGGCAGTGTCTCCCGCATACCACCTGTGCCCCGCACCCCTCACACCGGGGCAGTGTCTCCCCGCATACCACCTGTGCCCCTCACCCCTCATCCCGGGGCAGTGTCTCCCCACATGCCACATGTGCCCCTCACCCCTCGTCCCGGGGCAGTGTCTCCCCGCATACCACCTGTGCCCCTCACCCCTCGTCCCGGGGCAGTGTCTCCCTGCATACCACCTGTGCCCCTCACCCCTCGTCCCGGGGCAGTGTCTCCCCGCATACCACCTGTGCCCCTCACCCCTCGTCCCGGGGCAGTGTCTCCCCGCATACCACCTGTGCCCCTCACCCCTCGTCCCGGGGCAGTGTCTCCCCGCATACCACCTGTGCCCCTCACCCCTCGTCCCGGGGCAGTGTCTGCCCGCATACCACCTGTGCCCCTCACCCCTCGTCCCGGGGCAATGTCTCCCTGCATACCACCTGTGCCCCTCACCCCTCACACCGGGGCAGTGTCTCCCTGCATACCACCTGTGCCCCTCACCCCTCGTCCTGGGGCAGTGTCTCCCCGCATACCACCTGTGCCCCTCACCCCTCGACCCGGGGCAGTGTCTCCCCGCATACCACCTGTGCCCCTCACCCCTCGATCCGGGGCAGTGTCTCCCCGCATACCACCTGTGCCCCTCACCCCTCGACCCGGGGCAGTGTCTCCCCGCATACCACCTGAGCCCCTCACCCCTCGTCCCGGGGCAGTGTCTCCCCGCATACCACCTGTGCCCCTCACCCCTCGTCCCGGGGCAGTGTCTGCCCGCATACCACCTGTGCCCCTCACCCCTCGTCCCGGGGCAGTGTCTCCCCGCATACCACCTGTGCCCCTCACCCCTCATCCCGGGGCAGTGTCTCCCCGCATACCACCTGTTCTCCTCACCCCTCGACCCGGGGCAGTGTCTCCCCGCATGCCACCTGTGCCCCTCACCCCTCGTCCCGGGGCAGTGTCTCCCCGCATACCACCTGTGCCCCTCACGCCTCGACCCGGGGCAGTGTCTCCCCGCATGCCACCTGTGCCCCTCACCCCTCGTCCCGGGGCAGTGTCTCCCCGCATACCACCTGTGCCCCTCACCCCTCGTCCCGGGGCAGTGTCTCCCCGCATACCACCTGTGCCCCTCACCCCTCGTCCCGGGGCAGTGTCTCCCCGCATGCCACCTGTGCCCCTCACCCCTCGTCCCGGGGCAGTGTCTCCCCGCATACCACCTGTGCCCCTCACACCTCACACCGGGGCAGTGTCTCCCCGCATACCACCTGTGCCCCTCACCCCTTGTCCTGGGGCAGTGTCTCCCCGCATGCCACCTGTGCCCCTCACCCCCCGTCCCGGGGCAGTGTCTCCCCGCATACCACCTGTGCCCCTCACCCCTCGTCCCGGGGCAGTGTCTCCCCGCATACCACCTGTGCCCCTCACCCCTCGTCCCGGGGCAGTGTCTCCCCGCATGCCACCTGTGCCCCTCACACCGGGGCAGTGTCTCCCCGCATACCACCTGTGCCCCTCACCCCTCGTCCCGGGGCAGTGTCTCCCCGCTTACCACCTGTGCCCCTCACCCCTCGTCCTGGGGCAGTGTCTCCCCGCATGCCACCTGTGCCCCTCACCCCTCGTCCCGGGGCAGTGTCTCCCCGCATACCACCTGTGCCCCTCAAACCTCACACCGGGGCAGTGTCTCCCCGCATACCACCTGTGCCCCTCACCCCTCGTCCCGGGGCAGTGTCTCCCCGCATGCCACCTGTGCCCCTCACACCTCACACCGGGGCAGTTTCTCCTCGCATACCACCTGTGCCCCTCACCCCTCGTCCCGGGGCAGTGTCTCCCTGCATGCCACCTGTGCCCCTCACCCCTCGTCCCGGGGCAGTATCTCCCGCATACCACCTGTGCCCCTCACCCCTCGTCCCGGGGCAGTGTCTCCCGCATACCACCTGTGCCCCTCACCCCTCGTCCCGGGGCAGTGTCTCCCCGCATACCACCTATGCCCCTCACCCCTCGTCCCGGGGCAGTGTCTCCCCGCATACCACCTGTGCCCCTCACCCCTCGTCCCGGGGCAGTGTCTCCCCGCATACCACCTGTGCCTCTCACCCCTCGTCCCGGGGCAGTGTCTCCCCGCATGCCACCTGTGCCCCTCACACCTCACACCGGGGCAGTGTCTCCCCGCATACCACCTGTGCCCCTCACCCCTCGTCCCGGGGCAGTGTCTCCCCGCATACCACCTGTGCCCCTCACCCCTCGTCCTGGGGCAGTGTCTCCCCGCATGCCACCTGTGCCCCTCACCCCTCGTCCCGGGGCAGTGTCTCCCCGCATACCACCTGTGCCCCTCACCCCTCGTCCCGGGGCAGTGTCTGCCCTCATACCACCTGTACCCCTCACCCCTCGTCCCGGGGCAGTGTCTGCCCGCATACCACCTGTGCCCCTCACCCCTCGTCCCGGGGCAGTGTCTCCCCGCATGCCACCTGTGCCCCTCACACCTCACACCGGGGCAGTGTCTCCCCGCATACCACCTGTGCCCCTCACCCCTCGTCCCGGGGCAGTGTCTCCCTGCATGCCACCTGTGCCCCTCACCCCTCGTCCCGGGGCAGTATCTCCCGCATACCACCTGTGCCCCTCACCCCTCACACCGGGGCAGTGTCTCCCTGCATACCACCTGTGACCCTCACCCCTCGTCCCGGGGCAGTGTCTCCCCGCATACCACCTGTGCCCCTCACCCCTCGTCCCGGGGCAGTGTCTCCCCGCATACCACCTGTGCCCCTCACCCCTCATACCGGGGCAGTGACTCCCCGCATACCACCTGTGCCCCTCACCTCTCACACAGGGGCAGTGTCTCCCCGCATACCACCTGTGCCCCTCACCCCTCGTCCCGGGGCAGTGTCTCCCCGCATACCACCTGTGCCCCTCACCCCTCGTCCCGGGGCAGTGTCTCCCTGCATACCACCTGTACCCCTCACCCCTCGTCCCGGGGCAGTGTCTCCCTGCATACCACCCGTGCCCCTCACCCCTCACACCGGGGCAGTGTCTCCCCGCATGCCACCTGTGCCCCTCACCCCTCGTCCCGGGGCAGTGTCTCCCCGCATACCACCTGTGCCCCTCACCCCTCGTCCCGGGGCAGTGTCTCCCCGCATACCACCTGTGCCCCTCACCCCTCGTCCCGGGGCAGTGTCTCCCTGCATACCACCTGTACACCTCACCCCTCGTCCCGGGGCAGTGTCTCCCTGCATACCACCCGTGCCCCTCACCCCTCACACCGGGGCAGTGTCTCCCCGCATGCCACCTGTGCCCCTCACCCCTCGTCCCGGGGCAGTGTCTCCCCGCATACCACCTGTGCCCCTCACCCCTCGTCCCGGGGCAGTGACTCCCCGCATACCACCTGTGCCCCTCACCCCTCGTCCCGGGGCAGTGTCTCCCCGCATACCACCTGTGCCCCTCACCCCTCACACCGGGGCAGTGACTCCCCGCATACCACCTGTACCCCTCACCCCTCACACAGGGGCCGTGTCTCCCCGCATACCACCTGTGCCCCTCACCCCTCGTCCCGGGGCAGTGTCTCCCTGCAATCCACCTGTACCCCTCACCCCTCGTCCCGGGGCAGTGTCTCCCGCATACCACCTGTGCCCCTCACCCCTCGTCCCGGGGCAATGTCTCCCTGCATACCACCTGTGCCCCTCACCCCTCACACCGGGGCAGTGTCTCCCTGCATACCACCTGTGCCCCTCACCCCTCGTCCTGGGGAAGTGTCTCCCCGCATACCACCTGTGCCCCTCACCCCTCGACCCGGGGCAGTGTCTCCCCACATACCACCTGTGCCCCTCACCCCTCGATCCGGGGCAGTGTCTCCCCGCATACCACCTGTGCCCCTCACCCCTCGTCCCGGGGCAGTGTCTCCCCGCATGCCACCTGTGCCCCTCACACCTCACACCGGGGCAGTGTCTCCCCGCATACCACCTGTGCCCCTCACCCCTCGTCCCGGGGCAGTGTCTCCCTGCATGCCACCTGTGCCCCTCACCCCTCGTCCCGGGGCAGTATCTCCTGCATACCACCTGTGCCCCTCACCCCTCGTCCCGGGGCAGTGTCTCCCTGCATACCACCTGTGACCCTCACCCCTCGTCCCGGGGCAGTGTCTCCCCGCATACCACCTGTGCCCCTCACCTCTCGTCCCGGGGCAGTGTTTCCCCGCATACCACCTGTACCCCTCACCCCTCACACCGGGGCAGTGACTCCCCGCATACCACCTGTACCCCTCACCCCTCACACAGGGGCCGTGTCTCCCCGCATACCACCTGTGCCCCTCACCCCTCGTCCCGGGGCAGTGTCTCCCTGCAATCCACCTGTACCCCTCACCCCTCGTCCCGGGGCAGTGTCTGCCCGCATACCACCTGTGCCCCTCACCCCTCGTCCCGGGGCAGTGTCTCCCTGCATACCACCTGTGCCCCTCACCCCTCACACCGGGGCAGTGTCTCCCTGCATACCACCTGTGCCCCTCACCCCTCGTCCTGGGGCAGTGTCTCCCCGCATACCACCTGTGCCCCTCACCCCTCGTCCTGGGGCAGTGTCTGCCCGCATACCACCTGTGCCCCTCACCCCTTGTCCTGGGGCAGTGTCTCCCCGCATACCACCTGTGCCCCTCACCCCTCGTCCCGGGGCAGTGTCTCCCCGCATACCACCTGTGCCCCTCACCCCTCGTCCCGGGGCAGTGTCTCCCCGCATACCACCTGTGCCCCTCACCTCTCGTCCCGGGGCAGTGACTCCCCGCATACCACCTGTACCCCTCACCCCTCACACAGGGGCAGTGTCTCCCCGCATACCACCTGTACCCCTCACCCCTCACACCGGGGCAGTGTCTCCCCGCATACCACCTGTGCCCCTCACCCCTCGTCCCGGGGCAGTGTCTCCCCGCATACCACCTGTGCCCCTCACCCCTCGTCCCGGGGCAGTGTCTCCCTGCATACCACCTGTACCCCTCACCCCTCGTCCCGGGGCAGTGTCTGCCCGCATACCACCTGTGCCCCTCACCCCTCACACCGGGGCAGTGTCTGCCTGCATGCCACCTGTGCCCCTCACCCCTCGTCCCGGGGCAGTGTCTCCCCGCATACCACCTGTGCCCTTCACCCCTCGTCCCGGGGCAGTGTCTCCCCGCATACCACCTGTACCCCTCACCCCTCGTCCCGGGGCAGTGTCTCCCCGCATACCACCTGTGCCCCTCACCTCTCGTCCCGGGGCAGTGTTTCCCCGCATACCACCTGTACCCCTCACCCCTCACACCGGGGCAGTGACTCCCCGCATACCACCTGTACCCCTCACCCCTCACACAGGGGCCGTGTCTCCCCGCATACCACCTGTGCCCCTCACCCCTCGTCCCGGGGCAGTGTCTCCCGCATACCACCTGTGCCCCTCACCCCTCGTCCCGGGGCAGTGTCTCCCTGCATACCACCTGTGCCCCTCACCCCTCGTCCCGGGGCAGTGTCTCCCCGCATACCACCTGTGCCCCTCACCCCTCGTCCCGGGGCAGTGTCTCCCCGCATACCACCTGTGCCCCTCACCTCTCGTCCCGGGGCAGTGTTTCCCCGCATACCACCTGTACCCCTCACCCCTCACACCGGGGCAGTGACTCCCCGCATACCACCTGTACCCCTCACCCCTCACACAGGGGCAGTGTCTCCCCGCATACCACCTGTGCCCCTCACCCCTCGTCCCGGGGCAGTGTCTCCCCGCATACCACCTGTGCCCCTCACCCCTCGTCCCGGGGCAGTGTCTCCCTGCATACCACCTGTACCCCTCACCCCTCGTCCCGGGGCAGTGTCTCCCTGCATACCACCCGTGCCCCTCACCCCTCACACCGGGGCAGTGTCTGCCTGCATGCCACCTGTGCCCCTCACCCCTCGTCCCGGGGCAGTGTCTCCCCGCATGCCACCTGTGCCCCTCACCCCTCGTGCCGGGGCAGTGTCTCCCCGCATGCCACCTGTGCCCCTCACCCCTCGTCCCGGGGCAGTGTCTCCCTGCATACCACCTGTGCCCCTCACCCCTCGTCCCGGGGCAGTGTCTCCCCGCATACCACCTGTGCCCCTCACCCCTCGTCCCGGGGCAGTGTCTCCCCGCATACCACCTGTGCCCCTCACCCCTCGTCATGTTCTGCAATTCTCGACTTTACAGGTCTTATAGTTTGCCCGACATATTTTTTGTCGCACCCACATGACAAGAGGTAAACTACATAACTGGAATTACAGTTCAAAAAACTAGTCATATAGTATTTATTGTTATTCTTATTGAATTTTATCACTTTGGTGGATTTGGAATATTTGCACATAGAGCAACTTCCACAGGAAAAGAATCCTTTCGGAATATTTCTCAAGTTTCCCACCTGGGACTTAAACAGACTGGGTGATAAGTGAGAGGCAATTGTTTTTCCCTTCCCGAAACACGAAACGTGGCCCCTTCTTTACAAATTCTGTAATGTCTTTAGCCAAGGACAGTGTTTGCCAATGTTTTCTAAAAATATCACAAATTGAATGTGATTGGCGATTGTAGGTGGTAATAAACAACGGACTTACTTCATTGTCATTGGAAAAGGACGAATGTTTAACCCTACTACGTTGTGCTGTTTTTTGTTTTATAAGGGTCTTTCTATCAATGGAGTTGGCTATTTCAAAAGCAGAATTAATGTCAGTACTACTATAGCCTCTTGCCGCAAATCTTTTAGCCAATACAGCTGATTGTTCTTGGAAGTTATCCTGGTCTGAGCACAGTCTCCTCAATCTGATGAACTGTGCTTTGGGGATGCTTTTTATGAGTGGACGGGGATGGCAGCTCTGAGCGCACAGTAATGTGTTTCTAGAGTTTGGTTTGCGGAAGATATCCGTTTGTATAGTTGAATTGTGGTCGATGTACAGGAGGAGGTCCAGGTAGTTGATATGATTAATATTATTCTCATATGTGAACCGAATGTTGTAATCATTCTTGTTTAAGGAATCAACAAATGATATGAGAGATGCTTCATCACCCTCCCATATCATTATTAAATCGTCAATAAATCTTTTAAAATAAATAATATTAGAACGAAACAAATTGTTACTGTGATAAATGTGCTGTGCTTCCCAAAAACCCATAAATAAATTCGCGTATGAAGGTGCAAAGCTTGTGCCCATTGCGGTGCCTAAATTCTGTAACTAAAATAGTGAATCAAATAAAAAATAATTATGTGTTAACAAAAACTTGACCGAGTCAAGAAGGAATGTGCAAAGTGAGGTGGAAAGTTCAGATAAATCCAAAAAGTGATTTATGGCCGAAAGGCCGTGATCGTGATTAATAATTGAATATAAAGAAACAACATCAAGTGTTACCCACCTATATTGTGACTTCCAGACCACATCCTGTAAATCGACCATAAGATCTGTTGAATCTTTGATATATGATGGTAAACAAGATACCAATGATTGTAAATAGCTGTCCACATACCGCGATAACCCATCTCCCAAAGATCCAATGCTCGCCACTATTGGACGACCCGGAGGGTCCAGTAGCGATTTATGGATCTTCGGGAGGTAGTGGAATACCGGAATCACGGGATGTGGACAACTCAAACAATGAAATTCTTTTTGATTAACAACACATAAGATCTTCCCGAACTCAATCAGTTCATTGAGTTCAGAATTAAATCTCAACGTTGGATCTCCCTTCAACAATGAATAATTAGTTCTATCGCTCAATTGTCTGAGTGCCTCCCGTTGATATTGTTCGGTTGATAGTACCACAAGGGCACCCCCCTTATCTGCATTTCTGAATATAATGTCATTTCTTTTTTTCAGTATGTTCAATTGTTGAACTTCCGTGTAAGTCAGATTATTAGTACGTATGTTGGAATGGGAAAAACCTTGAGACAATATTTTTAAGTCTCTTTCTACTAATTTCTCGAATGTAGTAATGAAAGGGCGCCTGTTATAATTGGGGCAGAAAATTGACTTTTTTTTAAGGCCTGTTGAATGAGTGCCAAAAAATGTTTGTTTAAAATTATTGAGTGATTCTCCCTGGTATTCCAACAACGTGTTCAAATCTGACAAAGCACATATCTCCTGAAAATTAAAGTTGGGGTTATCAACCTGTACAGAATTAGTCAAACAAGAATCAATATTATCAGATGAGGTAACATCCAAAGATGCAACATCAGGTTCCAATGTCTCAAAGCGTCCCCTTGAAGAAAAAAACTTTTTTAAGGTTAACTTCCTTGTGAATTTTTGTAGGTCTATGACCGTTTGAAATAATTGAAAGTCCTGATCTGGTGCAAACCCCAAACCCCTATTGAGTAGGGTTAACTGTTCGAAGGAAAGTTCAACTCCTGAAAGGTTAATGACATTGTTAGTAATGGACTCATGCAGGTATATTTCTTTCTCTTTGTTCGTCCGCGTGCCTCCCCGTTTAGATATTGGGAACAGGAACAGGAACAGGATTCCTCTAGTTCAGCAAACCAATTTAGCCAGGATCTCAATGGCTTATTTAGTGTTAAAAGAAAATTTGCATATCCAACAACTTGTAGTTTTAAACTGTACTCTCCAACCTTAGATGTATTGTATTGTATTGTATTGTATGTCTTTATTTATATAGCGCCATTAATGTACACAGCGCTTCACAGTAGTAATACACGTGGTAATCAAATAAATAACAGATAATATAAATAACAGGTCATGGGAATAAGTGCTTCAGACATAAAAGTAACATTTGGGAAGAGGAGTCCCTGTCCCGAGGAGCTTACAGTCTAATTGGTAGGTAGGGAGAACGTACAGAGACAGTAGGAGGGAGTTCTGGTAAGTGCGTCTGCAGGGGGCCAAGCTTTATGTATCATGTGTTCAGAATATCCACAGTGCTATTCATATGCTTCTTTAAGCAAGTGTGTCTTAAGGTGGGTCTTAAAGGTGGATAGAGAGGGTGCTAGTCGGGTACTGAGGGGAAGGGCATTCCAGGGGGTAGAAAGAAGACATCCTTGAGCAGAACGTAAGAGTCGGGATGGTGTATAATGAGAAATTAGGGCTGAGATGTAAGGAGGGGCAGAAGAGTGTAGAGCTTTAAAAGTGAGGAGAAGAATGGAGTGTGAGATGCAGGATTTAATCGGAAGCCAGGAGAGGGATTTCAGGAGGGGAGATGCTGAGACAGATCTAGGAAAGAGTAGAGTGATTCTGGCAGCAGCGTTTAGAATAGATTGTAGGGGAGAGAGGTGAGAGGCAGGAAGGCCGGACAGAAGGAGGTTACAGTAATCAAGACGGGAGAGAATGAGGGTCTCAATCACAGTTTTAGCAGTCGAGCAACAGAGGAAAGGGCGTATCTTTGTTATATTTCGGAGGAAAAAGCGACATGTTTTAGAAATGTTTTGAATGTGAGAGGAGAATGTGTGAGAGGAGCGAGTGTGACCCCTAGGCAGCGTGCTTGGGCTACTGGGTGAATGATCGTAGTTCCAACAGTAATGTGGAAGGAGGTAGTAGGGCCAGATTTGGGAGGAAGTATGAGGAGCTATGTTTTAGCCATGTTGAGTTTAAGGCGGCGGAGGGCCATCCAGGATGATATCGCAGAGAGACATTCAGAAACTTTGGTTTGTACAGCAGGTGTAAGGACAGGTGTTGAAAAGTATACTTGTGTGTCGTCGGCATAGAGGTGATAATTAAACCCAAAATATGTTATTAGGTCACCTAGAGAGAGTGTGTACAGAGAAAAGAGAAGAGGTCACAGGACAGAGCCCTGGGGTACCCTCACAAAGAGATCAATAGAGGAGGAGGCGGTGTTAGCAGAAGAGACACTGAAAGTACGATGGGAGAGGTAGGATGAGATCCAGGATAGAGCTTTGTTCCGAATACCAAGAGTATGGAGAATATGAAGGAGAAGAGGGTGGTCCACGGTGTCAAATGCTGCAGAGAGGTCGAGTAATATGAGCAGAGTGTAATGACCTCTGTCTTTGGCAGCATGGAGGTCGTCAGTTATTTTAGTGAGGGCTGTTTCTGTGGAGTGAGCAGTGCGGAAGCCAGATTGTAGAGGGTCTAGGAGAGAATAGGTGTTGAGAAAATGGAGCAAGCGAGAGAATACAAGACGTTCAAGGAGTTTAGAGGCAAAAGGCAGGAGGGAGACAGGTCAATAGTTAGAAAGACAGGTAGGGTCAAGCTTGCTGTTTTTTGAGTAATGGTATGACTGTTGCATGTTTGAAGGAGGATGGAAAGGTTCCAGAGCAGAGGGAGGAGTTAAAAATGTGTGTGAGCGTAGGGATTATAGTAGGAGCAATAGGTTTAAGGAGATGGGAGGGAATAGGGTCAAGAGGGCAAGTGGTAGAGGGAGAAGAGGCGATCAACAGCGACACATCCTCCTCTGGGACAGTGGAAAAAGAGTCAAGGAATGCAGGAGGAGAGTTAGGAAGAGGTGTAGGATGGGAGGAAGAAACAGAGGGAATGTTCTGATGTATGGATTCCACCTTTTCCTTAAAATAGTCAGCAAAGTCCTGAGCGGAGATGGAGGAAGGAGAGTCAGCTGAGGGTGGTTTGAGTAGAGTATCAAAGACAGAGAACAGTCGGCGTGGGTTAGACTTGTGCATGTTGATTAGTGCAGAAAAGTAGGCTTGTTTAGCTTGCGAGAGGGCAGAGTTGAAACAGGATAGCATAAATTTGTAGTGAAGGAAGTCTGCGAGAGTGTGAGACTTCCTCCAGAGGCGTTCAGAGGAACGAGTGGAGGAACGCAGCATGCGCGTGTGGGAATTTAGCCAGGGTCTAGGGTTAGAAGGGCGAGGGCGGCAGAGAGAAAGCGGGGCATGTAGGTCAAGAGACGAGGACAAGACAGAGTTGTAGTTCCTGACCAGGTTGTCAGGGTCTGTAGCAGAGCTGAGAGAGGAGAGGGAGGAGTGTAAAGTGGACTCAAAGTCAGGTAAGTGAATAGAGCGCAGGTTTCTGCAAAACCGGGGGGTAGACGGAGGTGGAGAAGGGGAGAAGCGAGATAGAGAGAATGAGATGAGGTGATGGTCAGAGAGAGGAAAAGGGGAAATGGAGAAATCGGAGAGTGAGAAGTTTTTAGTGAAAACCAGGTCTAAGTAGTGGCCATCCTTGTGGGTGCTGGCTGCAGTCAACTGTTGAAGGCCAAAAGAAGAGGTTAGAGAAAGAAAGCGGGAAGCCCAAGGGAGAGAGGGGTCATCAATGTGGCAATATTGAAGTCCCCAAGGAGAAGTACAGGGGAGTCTGAGGAGAGAAAGAAAGAGAGCCAGGATTCAAAGTGAGAGAGAAAGGCAGAAGGGGGATGAGTAGAGGTAGGTGGGCGATAGATGACCGCCACATGGACAGGGAGAGGAGAGAAGATCTGGACAGTCTGAGCCTCAAAGGAGGGAAAAGCAAGAGATGGAGGAATAGGAAGGGTTCGGTAACGGCAGAGAGAGGAGAGCAGGAGCCCCACGCCTCCACCCCTGCCATCAGTGCGCGGAGTGTGGGAGAAGGAAAGGCCACCGTAGGAGAGGGCAGCTTCGAGAGCAGAGTCAGACTGAGTGAGCCAGGTCTCAGTTATAGCAAAGAGAAGCAGGGAGTGGGAGAGAAAGAAGTCATGCACAGAGAGGAACTTGTTAGAGAGGGAGCGAGCATTCCAAAGGGCACAGGAGAAAGGGAGAGAGGAGGGAGGGTGGCAGGGGATGGGTATGAGGTTGGAGGGGTTGACACCAGAAGGAGTAGAGGTTGCAGTTGGCAGGCGAGGACGAGCGCATGTAGGAATAAGGCAGGGACCAGGATTGGGAGAGATATCCCAGAAGCAAATTTATGTTTGTGTTATCTCTGATTCTACATAGAACAAATCCAGGTAAGGTGCAAAAAGGTGCGAGGAGAGTGGGCACTTCAGTCTAGTTCATTAGAGATATGAAATGCCTGTGAGATGTATCCTGAGGTGTGTACTTTTTCCTTTAGGAGAACAATATATAAATTAAATCCATAACAGGAACTTTTTACCATAGCACATAATCAATTTGAGAGAATGTTTTCTAAAATGTTATTGTTTTATTAATACTGAGCTGGGCCTAAAGATTTCACATAGCAGGGGGCCCGGCAGGGGGCCCTTAACTTCCCTATGGATGTGAATTTTGCCGTCTGTATTGAGCCCTGCCAAAATTGTACTGAAAATTCTGACCAAAAAGATACAGTGAAGACCGGTGTTTAATATTTATTTGTGGCCTGGTCCCGTCCTGGGGATTGTGATCATTTTACAGATGTCATTACTAGCGTCTCTTCCTCCTGAGATCGGGACCCCCAGCGTCCTGCTTGGGGCAAAGAGAGCAAGAGGGCAATTATTTATCTATTTCACTCTATCATTTTTTTACCGGGTTTCGCACACGTTTGAAACGATAAAGCGACCGGTTAAAGCTGAACCAGAGATGCGATGTCTGCTAAGCTCATAGAACCCAATGTTCTTTCAGCGGCGAGCTCTTTCTTCCTCCGTCCGGAAACTGGCACCAAATCTACGCTGGTTCCTTTCTCATCGAACTTCTGCCTCCTGCGCCTCCGAGCTTTCCCTGGGCGCAGGAATTTGGTTTCGTTTGCTTTTAGTTCTCATTATTTTGACAAACATGTCTGTGCAAGGATTATTTTTATGCTGCGACTGTCGGGTAGACAGTAACGATGAATGATTACCTGGAGGCGGGTTTGCTATATTATGGATGTATGTGCTTCTGGGGGATAACGGGAGAGACATTCATAGGAGAACCAAGATATTTCTTCCTCAATGTGTGGTGAGATACCTGGACAATTTGAAATAGAGTTATTGTACCACCAAGAAAACCCGACAGGACCAAAAAATATCCACACGGTCACACCGGGTTATTCTAGCTCTCTTGCTGGATTTATCATATGCTATTTATACAATAGTCTCCTGATGCCGAGATCACAGATTACCGAGATCACAGATTACCGAGATCACAGATTACCGAGATCACAGATTACCGAGATCACAGATTACCGAGATCACAGATTACCGAGTTTCCGTTTTTTTTCCCTTCTTCCTGTTTTTTATTTGATTTGGATATAACAAGGCCGGAGCCTGTAGTAGAGTATCCGGACTCCGGCCGCTTATTCTCACTCGCCCAGCAGGAGGCACAGAGCTATCTTCATTTATTACTCATTATGAACACCCATTTCCTGGGACATTGTGACGTGTAATAGTGACGGGGACATTGTGATGTGTAATAGTGACGGGGACATTGTGACGTGTAATAGTGACGGGAACATTTTGACGTGTAATAGTGACGGGGACATTGTGACGTGTTGTAGTGACGGGGACATTGTGACGTGTAATAGTGACGGGGACATTGTGACGTGTAATAGTGACGGGGACATTGTGACGTGTTGTAGTGACGGGGACATTGTGACGTGTTGTAGTGACGGGGACATTGTGACGTGTAATAGTGACGGGGACATTGTGACATGTAATAGTGACGGGGACATTGTGACGTGTTGTAGTGACGGGGACATTGTGACGTGTAATAGTGACGGGGACATTGTGACGTGTAATAGTGACGGGGACATTGTGACGTGTTGTAGTGACGGGGACATTGTGACGTGTAATAGTGACGGGACATTGTGACGTGTAATAGTGACGGGGACATTGTGACGTGTTGTAGTGACGGGGACATTGTGACGTGTTGTAGTGACGGGGACATTGTGACGTGTTGTAGTGACGGGGACATTGTGACGTGTAATAGTGACGGGGACATTGTGACGTGTAATAGTGACGGGGACATTGTGACGTGTAATAGTGACGGGGACATTGTGACGTGTAATAGTGACGGAGACATTGTGACGTGTAATAGTGACGGGGACATTGTGACGTGTAATAGTGACGGGGACATTGTGAAGTGTAATAGTGACGTGGACATTGCGACGTGTAATAGTGACGGGGACATTGCGACGTGTAATAGTGACGGGGACATTGCGACGTGTAATAGTGACGGGGACATTGCGACGTGTAATAGTGACGGGGACATTGCGACGTGTAATAGTGACGGGGACATTGCGACGTGTAATAGTGACGGGGACATTGTGACGTGTAATAGTGACGGGGACATTGTGACGTGTTGTAGTGACGGTGTGACGTGTAATAGTGACGGGGACATTGTGACGTGTTGTAGTGACGGGGACATTGTGACGTGTAATAGTGACGGGGACATTGTGACGTGTTGTAGTGACGGGGACATTGTGACGTGTTGTAGTGACGGGGACATTGTGACGTGTAATAGTGACGGGGACATTGTGACGTGTAATAGTGATGGGGACATTGTGACCTGTAATAGTGACGGGGACATTGTGACGTGTAATAGTGACGGGGACATTGTGACGTGTAATAGTGACGGGGACATTGTGACGTGTTGTAGTGACGTGTAATAGTGACGGGGACATTGTGACGTGTTGTAGTGACGGGGACATTGTGACGTGTAGTAGTGATGGGGACATTGTGACGTGTAATAGTGACGGGGACATTGTGACGTGTAATAGTGACGGGGACATTGTGACGTGTTGTAGTGACGGGGACATTGTGACGTGTAATAGTGACGGGGACATTGTGACGTGTTGTAGTGACGGGACATTGTGACGTGTAATAGTGACAGGGACATTGTGACATGTTGTAGTGACGGGGACATTGTGACGTGTTGTAGTGACGGGGACATTGTGACGTGTTGTAGTAACGGGGACATTGTGACGTGTTGTAGTGACGGGGACATTGTGACGTGTTGTAGTGACGGGGACATTGTGACTTGTTGTAGTGACGGGGACATTGTGACTTGTTGTAGTGACGGGGACATTGTGACGTGTAACAGTGACGGGGACATTGTGACGTGTTGTAGTGACGGGGACATTGTGACGTGTAATAGTGACGGGGACATTGTGACGTGTTGTAGTGACGGGACATTGTGACGTGTAATAGTGACAGGGACATTGTGACATGTTGTAGTGACGGGGACATTGTGACGTGTTGTAGTGACGGGGACATTGTGACGTGTTGTAGTAACGGGGACATTGTGACGTGTTGTAGTGACGGGGACATTGTGACGTGTTGTAGTGACGGGGACATTGTGACGTGTTGTAGTGACGGGGACATTGTGACGTGTTGTAGTGACGGGGACATTGTGACGTGTTGTAGTGACGGGGACATTGTGACGTGTTGTAGTGACGGGGACATTGTGACGTGTAATAGTGTCGGGGACATTGTGACGTGTTGTAGTGACGGGGACATTGTGACGTGTTGTAGTGACGGGGACATTGTGACGTGTTGTAGTGACGGGGACATTGTGACGTGTTGTAGTGACGGGGACATTGTGACGTGTAATAGTGACGGGGACATTGTGACATGTAATAGTGACGGGGACATTGTGACATGTTGTAGTGACGGGGACATTGTGACGTGTTGTAGTGACGGGGACATTGTGACGTGTTGTAGTGACGGGGACATTGTGACGTGTAATAGTGACGGGGATATTGTGACGTGTAATAGTGACGGGACATTGTGACGTGTAATAGTGACGGGGACATTGTGACGTGTAATAGTGACGGTGACATTGTGACGTGTTGTAGTGACGGGGACATTGTGACGTGTTGTAGTGACGGGGACATTGTGACGTGTAATAGTGACGGGGACATTGTGACGTGTTGTAGTGACGGGGACATTGTGACGTGTTGTAGTGACGGGGACATTGTGACGTGTTGTAGTGACGGGGACATTGTGACGTGTAGTAGTGACAGGGACATTGTGATAAGTTGTAGTTACGGGGACATTGTGACGTGTAATAGTGACGGGGACATTGTGACGTGTAATAGTGACGGGGACATTGTGACGTGTAATAGTGACGGGGACATTGTGACGTGTTGTAGTGACGGGGACATTGTGACGTGTAATAGTGACGGGGACATTGTGACGTGTTGTAGTGACGGGGACATTGTGACGTGTAATAGTGACGGGGACATTGTGACGTGTAATAGTGACGGGGACATTGTGACGTGTTGTAGTGACAGGGACATTGTGACGTGTAATAGTGACGGGGACATTGTGACGTGTTGTAGTGACGGGGACATTGTGACGTGTAATAGTGACGGGGACATTGTGACGTGTAATAGTGACGGGGACATTGTGACGTGTTGTAGTGACAGGGACATTGTGACGTGTAATAGTGACAGGGACATTGTGACGTGTTGTAGTGACAGGGACATTGTGACGTGTTGTAGTGACAGGGACATTGTGACGTGTTTTAGTGACGGGGACATTGTGACGTGTAATAGTGACGGGGACATTGTGACGTGTTGTAGTGACGGGGACATTGTGACGTGTTGTAGTGACAGGGACATTGTGACGTGTAATAGTGACGGGGACATTGTGACGTGTTGTAGTGACGGGGACATTGTGACGTTTTGTAGTGACGTGTAATAGTGACGGGGACATTGTGACGTGTTGTAGGGACGGGGACATTGTTACGTGTTGTAGTGACGGGGACGTTGTGACGTGTTGTAGTGACGGGGACATTGTGACGTGTAATAGTGACGGGGACATTGTGACGTGTAACAGTGACGGGGACATTGTGACGTGTTGTAGTGACAGGGACATTGTGACATGTAATAGTGACGGGGACATTGTGACGTGTTGTAGTGACGGGGACATTGTGACGTGTTGTAGTGACGGGGACATTGTGACTTGTTGTAGTGACGGGGACATTGTGACGTGTAACAGTGACGGGGACATTGTGACGTGTTGTAGTGACGGGGACATTGTGACATGTAATAGTGACGGGGACATTGTGACGTGTTGTAGTGACGGGGACATTGTGACGTGTTGTAGTGACGGGGACATTGTGACGTGTTGTAGTGACGGGGACATTGTGACGTGTTGTAGTGACGGGGACATTGTGACGTTTTGTAGTGACGGGGACATTGTGACGTTTTGTAGTGACGTGTAATAGTGACGGGGACATTGTGACGTGTTGTAGTGACGGGGACATTGTGACGTGTAACAGTGACGGGGACATTGTGACGTGTAACAGTGACGGGCACATTGTGACGTGTAACAGTGACGGGGACATTGTGACGTGTAATAGTGACGGGAACATTGTGACGTGTAATAGTGACGGGGACATTGTGACGTGTTGTAATGACGGGGACATTGTGACGTGTAACAGTGACGGGGACATTGTGACGTGTTGTAGTGACGGGGACATTGTGACGCGTAATAGTGATGGGGACATTGTGACGTGTAATAGTGACAGGGACATTGTGACGTGTAATAGTGACGGGGACATTGTGACGTGTAACAGTGACGGGGACATTGTGACGTGTTGTAGTGACGGGGACATTGTGACGTGTTGTAGAGACAGGGACATTGTGACGTGTAATAGTGACGGGGACATTGTGACGTGTTGTAGTGACGGGGACATTGTGACGTGTAATAGTGTCGGGGACATTGTGACGTGTTGTAGTGACGGGGACATTGTGACGTGTTGTAGTGACGGGAACATTGTGACGTGTAATAGTGACAGGGACATTGTGACGTGTTGTAGTGATGGGGACACTGTGACGTGTTATAGTGACGGGGACATTGTGACGTGTAATAGTGACGGGGACATTGTGACGTGTTGTAGTGACGGGGACATTGTGACGTGTAATAGTGACGGGGACATTGTGACGTATAATAGTGACGGGGACATTGTGACATGTAATAGTGACGGGGACATTGTGACATGTAATAGTGACGGGGACATTGTGACATGTTGTAGTGACGGGGACAATGTGACATGTTGTAGTGACGGGGACATTGTGACATGTTGTAGTGACGGGGACATTGTGACGTGTAATAGTGACGGGGACATTGTGACATGTTGTAGTGACGGGGACATTGTGACGTGTAATAGTGACGGAGACATTGTGACGTGTTATAGTGACGGGGACATTGTGACGTGTAATAGTGACGGGAACATTGTGACGTGTTGTAGTGACGGGGACATTGTGACGTGTAATAGTGACGGGGACATTGTGACGTGTAATAGTGACGGGGACATTGTGACGTGTTGTAGTGACGGGGACATTGTGACGTGTTGTAGTGACGGGGACATTGTGACGTGTAATAGTGACGGGGACATTGTGACGTGTTGTAGTGACGGGGACATTGTGACGTGTTGTAGTGACGGGGACATTGTGACGTGTAATAGTGACGGGGACATTGTGACGTGTAATAGTGATGGGGACATTGTGACGTGTAATAGTGACGGGAACATTTTGACGTGTTGTAGTGACGGGGACATTGTGACGTGTTGTAGTGACGGGGACATTGTGACGTGTTGTAGTGACGGGGACATTGTGACGTGTAATAGTGACGGGGACATTGTGACGTGTAATAGTGACGGGGACATTGTGACCTGTAATAGTGACGGGGACATTGTGACGTGTAATAGTGACGGGGACATTGTGACGTGTAATAGTGACGGGGACATTGTGACGTGTTGTAGTGACGTGTAATAGTGACGGGGACATTGTGACGTGTAATAGTGACGGGGACATTGTGACGTGTTGTAGTGACGGGGACATTGTGACGTGTTGTAGTGACGGGGACATTGTGACGTTTTGTAGTGACGTGTAATAGGGACGGCTACATTGTGACGTGTTGTAGTGACGGGGACATTGTGACGTGTAATAGTGACGGGGACATTGTGACGTGTAATAGTGACGGGGACATTGTGACGTGTTGTAGTGACGGGGACATTGTGACGTGTAATAGTGACGGGGACATTGTGACGTGTTGTAGTGACGGGGACATTGTGACGTGTAACAGTGACGGGGACATTGTGACGTGTTGTAGTGACGGGGACATTGTGACGTGTAATAGAGACGGGGACATTGTGACGTGTTGTAGTGACGGGGACATTGTGACGTGTAATAGTGATGGGGACATTGTGACGTGTAACAGTGACGGGGACATTGTGACGTGTTGTAGTGACGGGGACATTGTGACGTGTAATAGTGACGGGGACATTGTGACGTGTAATAGTGACGGGGACATTGTGACGTGTTGTAGTGACGGGGACATTGTGACGTGTAATAGTGACGGGGACATTGTGACGTGTTGTAGTGACGGGGACATTGTGACGTGTAACAGTGACGGGGACATTGTGACGTGTTGTAGTGACGGGGACATTGTGACGTGTAATAGAGACGGGGACATTGTGACGTGTTGTAGTGACGGGGACATTGTGACGTGTAATAGTGACGGGGACATTGTGACGTGTAACAGTGACGGGGACATTGTGACGTGTTGTAGTGACGGGGACATTGTGACGCGTAATAGTGACGGGGACATTGTGACGTGTAATAGTGACGGGGACATTGTGACGTGTTGTAGTTACGGGGACATTGTGACGTGTAATAGTGACGGGGACATTGTGACATGTTGTAGTGACGGGGACATTGTGACGTGTTGTAGTGACGGGGACATTGTGACGTGTTGTAGTAACGGGAAATTGTGACGTGTAATAGTGACAGGGACATTGTGACATGTTGTAGTGACGGGGACATTGTGACGTGTTGTAGTGACGGGGACATTGTGACATGTTGTAGTGACGGGGACATTGTGACGTGTTGTAGTGACGGGGACATTGTGACGTGTAACAGTGACGGGGACATTGTGACGTGTTGTAGTGACAGGGACATTGTGACGTGTAATAGTGACGGGGACATTGTGACATGTTGTAGTGACGGGGACATTGTGACGTGTTGTAGAGACGGGGACATTGTGACGTGTTGTAGAGACGGGGACATTGTGACGTGTTGTAGTGACGGTGACTCTGCCCCCTCACACACGCTGTTCCCCGCTCTGCCCCCCTCACACACGCTGTGCCCCGCTCTGCCCCCCTCACACACGCTGTGCCCCGCTGTGCCCCCCTCACACACGCTGTGCCCCCCTCACACACGCTGTGCCCCGCTGTGCCCCCCTCATACACGCTCTGCCCCCCTCACACACGCTGTGCCCCGCTCTGCCCCCCCTCACATACGCTGTGCCCCGCTCTGCCCCCCCTCACACACACTGTGCCCCGCTCTGCCCCCTCACACACGCTGTGCCCCGCTCACACACGCTGTGCCCCGCTCTGCCCCCTCACACACGCTGTGCCCCCCTCACACACGCTGTGCCCCCTCACACACGCTGTGCCCCGCTCTGCCCCCTCACACACGCTGTGCCCCCCTCACACACGCTGTGCCCCGCTCTGCCCCCTCACACACGCTGTGCCCCCCTCACACACGCTGTGCCCCCTCACACACGCTGTGCCCCGCTCTGCCCCCTCACACACGCTGTGCCCCCTCACACACGCTGTGCCCCGCTCTGCCCCCTCACACACGCTGTGCCCCCCTCACACACGCTGTGCCCCGCTCTGCCCCCTCACACACGCTCTGCCCCCCTCACACACGCTGTGCCCCGCTCTGCCCCCTCACACACGCTGTGCCCCGCTCTGCCCCCTCACACACGCTGTGCCCCGCTCTGCCCCCCTCACACACGCTGTGCCCACTCTGCCCCCCCTCACACACGCTGTGCCCACTCTGCCCCCCTCACACACGCTCTGCCCCCCTCACACACGCTGTGCCCACTCTGCCCCCCCTCACACACGCTGTGCCCCGCTCTGCCCCCTCACACACGCTGTGCCCCGCTCTGCCCCCTCACACACGCTGTGCCCCGCTCTGCCCCCTCACACACGCTGTGCCCCCCTCACACACGCTGTGCCCCGCTCTGCCCCCTCACACACGCTCTGCCCCCCTCACACACGCTGTGCCCCGCTCTGCCCCCTCACACACGCTGTGCCCCGCTCTGCCCCCTCACACACGCTGTGCCCCGCTCTGCCCCCCTCACACACGCTGTGCCCACTCTGCCCCCCCCTCACACACGCTGTGCCCACTCTGCCCCCCTCACACACGCTCTGCCCCCCTCACACACGCTGTGCCCACTCTGCCCCCCCTCACACACGCTGTGCCCCGCTCTGCCCCCTCACACACGCTGTGCCCCGCTCTGCCCCCTCACACACGCTGTGCCCCGCTCTGCCCCCTCACACACGCTGTGCCCCGCTCTGCCCCCCTCACACACGCTGTGCCCACTCTGCCCCCCCTCACACACGCTGTGCCCACTCTGCCCCCCTCACACACGCTCTGCCCCCTCACACACACGCTGTGCCCACTCTGCCCCCCTCACACACGCTCTGCCCCCTCACACACGCTGTGCCCACTCTGCCCCCCTCACACACGCTGTGCCCCGCTCTGCCCCCCCTCACACACGCTGTGCCCACTCTGCCCCCCTCACACACGCTGTGCCCCCCTCACACACGCTGTGCCCCCCTCACACACGCTCTGCCCCCCTCACACACGCTCTGCCCCCCTCACACATGCTCTGCCCCCCTTACACACGCTGTGCCCACTCTGCCCCCTCACACATGCTGTGCCCACTCTGCCCCCCCTCACACACGCTGTGCCCCCCTCACACACGCTGTGCCCCCCTCACACACGCTCTGCCCCCCTCACACACGCTCTGCCCCCCTCACACATGCTCTGCCCCCCTTACACACGCTGTGCCCCGCTCTGCCCCCTCACACACGCTGTGCCCACTCTGCCCCCCCTCACACACGCTGTGCCCCGCTCTGCCCCCCTCACACACGCTGTGCCCCGCTCTGCCCCCCTCACACACGCTGTGCCCCGCTGTGCCCCCCTCACACACGCTGTGCCCCCCTCACACACGCTGTGCCCCGCTCTGCCCCCTCACACACGCTGTGCCCCGCTCTGCCCCCCTCACACACGCTGTGCCCCGCTCTGCCCCCTCACACACGCTGTGCCCCCTCACACACGCTGTGCCCCGCTCACACACGCTGTGCCCCGCTCTGCCCCCTCACACACGCTGTGCCCCGCTCTGCCCCCCCTCACACACGCTGTGCCCACTCTGCCCCCCCTCACACACGCTGTGCCCCCTCACACACGCTGTGCCCCGCTCACACACGCTGTGCCCCGCTCTGCCCCCCTCACACACGCTGTGCCCCCTCACACACGCTGTGCCCCGCTCTGCCCCCTCACACACGCTGTGCCCCGCTCTGCCCCCCTCACACACGCTGTGCCCCGCTCTGCCCCCTCACACACGCTGTGCCCCGCTCTGCCCCCCTCACACACGCTGTGCCCCGCTCTGCCCCCCTCACACACGCTCTGCCCCCTCACACACGCTGTGCCCCGCTCTGCCCCCCTCACACACGCTGTGCCCTGCTCTGCCCCCCTCACACACGCTGTGCCCCGCTCTGCCCCCCTCACACACGCTGTGCCCCCCTCACACACGCTGTGCCCCCCTCACACATGCTGTGCCCCCCCGACACACGCTGTGCCCACTCTGCCCCCCCTCACACACGCTGTGCCCCCCTCACACACGCTGTGCCCCCCTCACACACGCTGTGCCCCCCTCACACATGCTGTGCCCCCCCCACACACGCTGTGCCCACTCTGCCCCCCCTCACACACGCTGTGCCCCCCTCACACACGGTCTGCCCCCCTCACACACGCTCTGCCCCCTCATACACGCTGTGCCCCGCTCTGCCCCCCTCACACACGCTCTGCCCCCCTCACACATGCTCTGCCCCCTCACACACGCTGTGCCCCGCTCTGCCCCCCTCACACACGCTGTGCCCCGCTCTGCCCCCCCTCACACACGCTGTGCCCACTCTGCCCCCCTCACACACGCTGTGCCCCGCTCTGCCCCCCCTCACACACGCTGTGCCCACTCTGCCCCCCCTCACACACGCTGTGCCCCCTCACACACGCTGTGCCCCCGCTAACACACGCTGTGCCCCGCTCTGCCCCCCTCACACACGCTGTGCCCCCTCACACACGCTGTGCCCCGCTCTGCCCCCTCACACACGCTGTGCCCCGCTCTGCCCCCTCACACACGCTGTGCCCCGCTCTGCCCCCCTCACACACGCTGTGCCCCGCTCTGCCCCCCTCACACACGCTGTGTCCCGCTCTGCCCCCCCTCACACACGCTGTGCCCCCCCTCACACACGCTGTGCCCCCTCACACACGCTGTGTCCCGCTCTGCCCCTCACACACGCTGTGCCCCACTCTGCCCCCTCACACACGCTGTGCCCCGCTCTGCCCCCTCACACACGCTGTGCCCCGCTCTGCCCCCTCACACACGCTGTGCCCCGCTCTGCCCCCCCTCACACACGCTGTGCCCCCCTCACACACGCTGTGCCCCGCTCTGCCCCCCTCACACACGCTGTGCCCCGCTCTGCCCCCTCACACACGCTGTGCCCGCTCTGCTCCCTCACACACGCTCTGCCCCCTCACACACGCTGTGCCCCGCTCTGCCCCCCTCACACACGCTGTGCCCCGCTCTGCCCCCCTCACACACGCTGTGCCCCCACACACACGCTGTGCCCCGCTCTGCCCCCCTCACACACGCTGTGCCCCCCTCACACACGCTGTGCCCCCCTCACACATGCTGTGCCCCCCCCACACACGCTGTGCCCACTCTGCCCCCCCTCACACACGCTGTGCCCCCCTCACACACGCTGTGCCCCCCTCACACACGCTCTGCCCCCCTCACACACGCTGTGCCCCCTCACACATGCTGTGCCCCCCCCACACACGCTGTGCCCACTCTGCCCCCCCTCACACACGCTGTGCCCCCCTCACACACGCTCTGCCCCCCTCACACACGCTCTGCCCCCCTCACACACGCTGTGCCCCGCTGTGCCCCCCTCACACATGCTGTGCCCCGCTCTGCCCCCTCACACACGCTGTGCCCCGCTCTGCCCCCCCTCACACACGCTGTGCCCCGCTCTGCCCCCTCACACACGCTGTGCCCCGCTGTGCCCCCTCACACACGCTGTGCCCCGCTCTGCCCCCTCACACACGCTGTGCCCCCTCCTGCCGCCTGCCCCTCACACACGCTGTGCCCCGCTGTGCCCCCCTCACACACGCTCTGCCCCCCTCACACACGCTCTGCCCCCCCTCACACACGCTCTGCCCCCCTCACACACGCTGTGCCCCGCTCTGCCCCCCCTCACACACGCTGTGCCCCGCTCTGCCCCCCCTCACACACACTGTGCCCCGCTCTGCCCCCTCACACACGCTGTGCCCCGCTCTGCCCCCTCACACACGCTGTGCCCCCTCACACACGCTGTGCCCCCTCACACACGCTGTGCCCCGCTCTGCCCCCTCACACACGCTGTGCCCCCTCACACACGCTGTGCCCCGCTCTGCCCCCTCACACACGCTGTGCCCCCCTCACACACGCTGTGCCCGCTCTGCCCCCTCACACACGCTGTGCCCCCCTCACACACGCTGTGCCCCCGCTCTGCCCCCCTCACACACGCTCTGCCCCCTCACACACGCTGTGCCCCGCTCTGCCCCCTCACACACGCCTGTGCCCCGCTCTGCCCCCTCACACACGCTGTGCCCCGCTCTGCCCCCCTCACACACGCTGTGCCCACTCTGCCCCCCCTCACACACGCTGTGCCCACTCTGCCCCCTCACACACGCTGTGCCCCGCTCTGCCCCCTCACACACGCTGTGCCCCGCTCTGCCCCCCTCACACACGCTGTGCCCACTCTGCCCCCCCTCACACACGCTGTGCCCACTCTGCCCCCCTCACACACACTGTGCCCGCTCTGCCCCCTCACACACGCTGTGCCCCGCTCTGCCCCCCCTCACACACGCTGTGCCCACTCTGCCCCCCTCACACACGCTGTGCCCCGCTCTGCCCCCCTCACACATGCTGTGCCCCCCTCACACACGCTGTGCCCACTCTGCCCCCTCACACATGCTGTGCCCACTCTGCCCCCCCTCACACACGCTGTGCCCCCCTCACACACGCTGTGCCCCCCTCACACACGCTCTGCCCCCCTCACACACGCTCTGCCCCCCTCACACATGCTCTGCCCCCCTTACACACGCTGTGCCCCGCTCTGCCCCCTCACACACGCTGTGCCCCGCTGTGCCCCCCTCACACACGCTGTGCCCCCCTCACACACGCTGTGCCCCGCTCTGCCCCTCACACACGCTGTGCCCCGCTCTGCCCCCCTCACACACGCTGTGCCCCGCTCTGCCCCCTCACACACGCTGTGCCCCCTCACACACGCTGTGCCCCGCTCACACACGCTGTGCCCCGCTCTGCCCCCTCACACACGCTGTGCCCCGCTCTGCCCCCCCTCACACACGCTGTGCCCACTCTGCCCCCCCTCACACACGCTGTGCCCCCTCACACACGCTGTGCCCCGCTCACACACGCTGTGCCCCGCTCTGCCCCCCTCACACACGCTGTGCCCCCTCACACACGCTGTGCCCCGCTCTGCCCCCTCACACACGCTGTGCCCCGCTCTGCCCCCCCTCACACACGCTGTGCCCCGCTCTGCCCCCCTCACACACGCTGTGCCCCGCTCTGCCCCCCTCACACACGCTGTGCCCCCTCACACACGCTGTGCCCCGCTCTGCCCCCCTCACACACGCTGTGCCCCACTCTGCCCCCTCACACACGCTGTGCCCCGCTCTGCCCCCTCACACACGCTGTGCCCCGCTCTGCCCCCTCACACACGCTATGCCCCGCTCTGCCCCCCCTCACACACGCTGTGCCCCGCTCTGCCCCCCTCACACACGCTGTGCCCCGCTCTGCCCCCCTCACACACGCTCTGCCCCCTCACACACGCTGTGCCCCGCTCTGCCCCCCTCACACACGCTGTGCCCCGCTCTGCCCCCCTCACACACGCTGTGCCCCCGCTCTGCCCCCTCACACACGCTGTGCCCCACTCTGCCCCCTCACACACGCTGTGCCCCCCTCACACATGCTGTGCCCCCCCCACACACGCTGTGCCCCACTCTGCCCCCCCTCACACACGCTGTGCCCCCCTCACACACGCTCTGCCCCCCTCACACACGCTCTGCCCCCTCATACACGCTGTGCCCCGCTCTGCCCCCCTCACACACGCTCTGCCCCCCTCACACATGCTCTGCCCCCCCCCCCCCCCCCCCCCCCCCCCCCCCCCCCCCCCCCCCCCCCCCCCCCCCCCCCCCCCCCTCCCCCCCCCCCCCCCCCCCCCCCCCCCCCCCCCCCCCCCCCCCCCCCCCCCCCCCCCCCCCCCCCCCCCCCACACCGCTGTGCCCCGCTCTGCCCCCCTCACACACGCTGTGCCCCCCCCCGCTCTGCCCCCCCTCACACACGCTGTGCCCACTCTGCCCCCCTCACACACGCTGTGCCCCGCTCTGCCCCCCCTCACACACGCTGTGCCCACTCTGCCCCCCCTCACACACGCTGTGCCCCCTCACACACGCTGTGCCCCGCTCACACACGCTGAGCCCCGCTCTGCCCCCCTCACACACGCTGTGCCCCCTCACACACGCTGTGCCCCGCTCTGCCCCCTCACACACGCTGTGCCCCCTCTGCCCCCCTCACACACGCTGTGCCCCGCTCTGCCCCCCCCTCACACACGCTGTGCCCACTCTGCCCCCCTCACACACGCTGTGCCCCGCTCTGCCCCCCCTCACACACGCTGTGCCCACTCTGCCCCCCCTCACACACGCTGTGCCCCCTCACACACGCTGTGCCCCGCTCACACACGCTGAGCCCCGCTCTGCCCCCCTCACACACGCTGTGCCCCCTCACACACGCTGTGCCCCGCTCTGCCCCCCTCACACACGCTGTGCCCCGCTCTGCCCCCCTCACACACGCTGTGCCCCGCTCTGCCCCCTCACACACGCTGTGCCCCGCTCTGCCCCCCTCACACACGCTGTGCCCCACTCTGCCCCCTCACACACGCTGTGCCCCGCTCTGCCCCCCTCACACACGCTGTGCCCCTCTCTGCCCCCTCACACACGCTGTGCCCCACTCTGCCCCCTCACACACGCTGTGCCCCGCTCTGCCCCCTCACACACGCTGTGCCCCGCTCTGCCCCCTCACACACGCTGTGCCCCGCTCTGCCCCCCCTCACACACGCTGTGCCCCGCTCTGCCCCCCTCACACACGCTGTGCCCCGCTCTGCCCCCCTCACACACGCTGTGCCCCGCTCTGCCCCCCTCACACACGCTGTGCCCCGCTCTGCCCCCCTCACACACGCTGTGCCCCGCTCTGCCCCCCTCACACACGCTGTGCCCCCCTCACACACGCTGTGCCCCGCTCTGCCCCCCTCACACACGCTGTGCCCCGCTCTGCCCCCCTCACACACGCTGTGCCCCGCTCTGCCCCCCTCACACACGCTGTGCCCCGCTCTGCCCCCCTCACACACGCTGTGCCCCCCTCACACACGCTGTGCCCCCCTCACACACGCTCTGCCCCCCTCACACACGCTGTGTCCCCTCACACATGCTGTGCCCCCCCCACACACGCTGTGCCCACTCTGCCCCCCCTCACACACGCTGTGCCCCCCTCACACACGCTCTGCCCCCCTCACACACGCTCTGCCCCCTCATACACGCTGTGCCCCGCTCTGCCCCCCTCACACACGCTCTGCCCCCCTCACACATGCTCTGCCCCCTCATACACGCTGTGCCCCGCTCTGCCCCCCTCACACACGCTGTGCCCCCCTCACACACGCTGTTCCCCGCTCTGCCCCCTCACACACGCTGTGCCCCCCTCACACACGCTGTGCCCCCTCACACACGCTGTGCCCCGCTCTGCCCCCTCACACACGCTGTGCCCCGCTCTGCCCCCTCACACACGCTGTGCCCCGCTCTGCCCCCCTCACACACGCTGTGCCCCGCTCTGCCCCCCTCACACACGCTGTGCCCCCCTCACACACGCTGTGCCCCGCTCTGCCCCCTCACACACGCTGTGCCCCGCTCTGCCCCCCTCACACACGCTGTGCCCCCCTCACACACGCTGTGCCCCGCTGTGCCCCCCTCACACACGCTGTGCCCCCCTCACACACGCTGTGCCCCGCTCTGCCCCCTCACACACGCTGTGCCCCGCTCTGCCCCTCACACACGCTGTGCCCCGCTCTGCCCCCCTCACACACGCTGTGCCCCCCTCACACACGCTGTGCCCCGCTGTGCCCCCCTCACACACGCTGTGCCCCCCTCACACACGCTGTGCCCCGCTCTGCCCCCTCACACACGCTGTGCCCCGCTGTGCCCCCCTCACACACGCTGTGCCCCCCTCACACACGCTGTGCCCCGCTCTGCCCCCTCACACACGCTGTGCCCCCCTCACACACGCTGTGCCCCGCTGTGCCCCCCTCACACACGCTGTGCCCCCTCACATACACTGTGCCCCGCTCTGCCCCCTCACACACGCTGTGCCCCGCTCTGCCCCCTCACACACGCTGTGCCCCCCTCACACACGCTGTGCCCCGCTGTGCCCCCCTCACACACGCTGTGCCCCCTCACACACGCTGTGCCCCGCTCTGCCCCCTCACACACGCTGTGCCCCGCTCTGCCCCCCTCACACACGCTGTGCCCCCCTCACACACGCTGTGCCCCGCTCTGCCCCCTCACACACGCTGTGCCCCGCTCTGCCCCCCTCACACACGCTGTGCCCCCCTCACACACGCTGTGCCCCGCTGTGCCCCCCTCACACACGCTGTGCCCCCCTCACACACGCTGTGCCCCGCTCTGCCCCCTCACACACGCTGTGCCCCGCTCTGCCCCTCACACACGCTGTGCCCCGCTCTGCCCCCCTCACACACGCTGTGCCCCCCTCACACACGCTGTGCCCCGCTGTGCCCCCCTCACACACGCTGTGCCCCCCTCACACACGCTGTGCCCCGCTCTGCCCCCTCACACACGCTGTGCCCCGCTGTGCCCCCCTCACACACGCTGTGCCCCCCTCACACACGCTGTGCCCCGCTCTGCCCCCTCACACACGCTGTGCCCCCCTCACACACGCTGTGCCCCGCTGTGCCCCCCTCACACACGCTGTGCCCCCTCACATACACTGTGCCCCGCTCTGCCCCCTCACACACGCTGTGCCCCGCTCTGCCCCCTCACACACGCTGTGCCCCCCTCACACACGCTGTGCCCGCTGTGCCCCCCTCACACACGCTGTGCCCCCTCACACACGCTGTGCCCCGCTCTGCCCCCTCACACACGCTGTGCCCCGCTCTGCCCCCCTCACACACGCTGTGCCCCCCTCACACACGCTGTGCCCCGCTCTGCCCCCTCACACACGCTGTGCCCCCCTCACACACGCTGTGCCCACTCTGCCCCCCTCACACACGCTGTGCCCCCCTCACACACGCTGTGCCCCGCTCTGCCCCCCTCACACACGCTGTGCCCCCCTCACACACGCTGTGCCCCGCTGTGCCCCCCTCACATACACTGTGCCCCGCTCTGCCCCCCTCACACACGCTGTGCCCCGCTCTGCCCCCCTCACACACGCTGTGCCCCCCTCAAACACGCTGTGCCCCGCTGTGCCCCCCTCACACACGCTGTGCCCCCCTCACACACGCTGTGCCCCGCTCTGCCCCCTCACACACGCTGTGCCCCGCTATGCCCCCCCTCACACACGCTGTGCCCCCTCACACACGCTGTGCCCACTCTGCCCCCTCACACACGCTGTGCCCACTCTGCCCCCTCACACACGCTGTGCCCCCCTCACACACGCTGTGCCCCCCTCACACACGCTGTGCCCCCTCACACACGCTGTGCCCCGCTCTGCCCCCCTCACACACGCTGTGCCCCCTCACACACGCTGTGCCCCGCTCTGCCCCCCTCACACACGCTGTGCCCCCTCACACACGCTGTGCCCCGCTCTGCCCCCTCACACACGCTGTGCCCCCTCACACACGCTGTGCCCCCCTCACACACGCTGTGCCCCCTCACACACGCTGTGCCCACTCTGCCCCTCACACACGCTGTGCCCCCTCACACACGCTGTGCCCCCCTCACACACGCTGTGCCCCCTCACACACGCTGTGCCCACTCTGCCCCCTCACACACGCTGTGCCCCCCTCACACACGCTGTGCCCCCTCACACACGCTGTGCCCCCTCACACACGCTGTGCCCCCTCACACACGCTGTGCCCCCTCACACACGCTGTGCCCCACTCTGCCCCCTCACACACGCTGTGCCCACTCTGCCCCCTCGCACACGCTCTGCCCCCCCTCACACACGCTGTGCCCCGCTCTGCCCCCCTCACACACGCTGTGCCCCGCTCTGTCCCCTCACACACGCTGTGCCCCCTCACACACGCTGTGCCCCGCTCTGCCCCCCTCACACACGCTGTGCCCCCCTCACACATGCTGTGCCCCCCTCACACATGCTGTGCCCCCCTCACACACGCTCTGCCCCCCTCACACATGCTGTGCCCCCCTCACACACGCTGTGCCCCGCTCTGTCCCCCTCACACACGCTGTGCCCCCTCACACACACTGTGCCCCGCTCTGCCCCCCTCACACACGCTGTGCCCCGCTCTGCCCCCCTCACACACGCTGTGCCCCGCTCTGCCCCCCTCACACACGCTGTGCCCCGCTCTGCCCCCTCACACACGCTGTGCCCCGCTCTGCCCCCCCTCACACACGCTGTGCCCCGCTCTGCCCCCCTCACACATGCTGTGCCCCGCTCTGCCCCCCTCACACATGCGTGCCCCGCTCTGCCCCCCTCACACATGCTGTGCCCCCCCTCACACACGCTGTGCCCCCCTCACACACGCTGTGCCCCCCTCACACACGCTGTGCCCCCCTCACACACGCTGTGCCCCCCTCACACACGCTGTGCCCCGCTCTGCCCCCCTCACACACGCTGTGCCCCCCTCACACCTTGCTGTGCCCCGCTGTGCCCCCCTCACACATGTTGTGCCCCGCTCTGCTCCCCTCACACACGCTGTGCCCTCCTCACACCTTGCTGTGCCCCGCTCTGCCCCCCCTCACACACGCTGTGCCCGCTCTGCCCCCCTCACACATGCTGTGCCCCCCTCACACACGCTGTGCCCCGCTCTGCCCCCTCACACACGCTGTGCCCCGCTCTGACCCCCCTCACACACGCTGTGCCCCGCTCTGCCCCCCTCACACATGGCTGTGCCCCGCTCTGCCCCCCTCACACATGCTGTGCCCCCCTCACACATGCTGTGCCCCGCTCTGCCCCCCCTCACACATGCTGTGCCCCCCCTCACACACGCTGTGCCCCCCTCACACACGCTGTGCCCCCCTCACACACGCTGTGCCCCCCTCACACACGCTGTGCCCCGCTCTGCCCCCCTCACACATGCTGTGCCCCCCTCACACCTTGCTGTGCCCCGCTGTGCCCCCCTCACACACGCTGTGCCCCGCTGTGCCCCCCTCACACATGCTGTGCCCCGCTCTGCCTGTGTCCTGCACCCTGATAATGAGCCTGTAACATTCAGACAAGTTTAGATCTTTGATAAACCCGAGTTCCAGCCCAGGTAATAATCTCTGCGCAGGCGTCTGGTACTGCACCGCCATCTAGTGGCAGGAACATGTTACAGCACAGGTAATAAGGTAATAATCTCTGCGCAGGCGTCTGGTACTGCAGCGCCATCTAGTGGCAGGAACATGTTACAGCACAGGTAATAAGGTAA
This sequence comes from Ascaphus truei, assembly GCF_040206685.1. Taxonomy (NCBI): domain Eukaryota; kingdom Metazoa; phylum Chordata; class Amphibia; order Anura; family Ascaphidae; genus Ascaphus; species Ascaphus truei. Next base: position 229,652 of record NW_027456947.1, read on the forward strand.
TAATCTCTGCGCAGGCGTCTGGTACTGCACCGCCATCTAGTGGCAGGAACATGTTACAGCACAGGTAATAAGGTAATAATCTCTGCGCAGGCGTCTGGTACTGCAGCGCCATCTAGTGGCAGGAACATGTTACAGCACAGGTAATAAGGTAATAATCTCTGCGCAGGCGTCTGGTACTGCAGCGCCATCTAGTGGCAGGAACATGTTACAGCACAGGTAATACGGTAATAATCTCTGCGCAGGCGTCTGGTACTGCAGCGCCATCTAGTGGCAGCAACATGTTACAGCACAGGTAATAAGGTAATAATCTCTGCGCAGGCGTCTGGTACTGCACCGCCATCTAGTGGCAGCAACATGTTACAGCACAGGTAATAAGGTAATAATCTCTGCGCAGGCGTCTGGTACTGCAGCACCATCTAGTGGCAGCAACATGTTACAGCACAGGTAATAAGGTAATAATCTCTGCGCAGGCGTCTGGTACAGCACCGCCATCTAGTGGCAGGAACATGTT